>NW_025745132.1:0-125000 GCF_021184085.1 Oncorhynchus gorbuscha
GATAATTTGGGGTTATAGGCTGGGTTTCTGTACAGCACTTTGAGATATCAGCTGATGTACGAAGGGCTATATAAATACATTTGATTTGATTTTGATTTGATTTGATAATTTGATGATAGAATGATGATAGTATGGGGATAGTATGGTGATAGTAAGTGGATAATTTGATGATAGAATGATGATAGTATGGTGATAGTATGGCGATAGTATGGTGATAGTATGTGGATAATTTGATGATAGAATGATGATAGTATGGTGATAGTATGGCGATAGTATGGTGATAGTATGTGGATAATTTGATGATAGAATGATGATAGTATGATGATAGTATGGGGATAGTATGGTGATAGTATGGTGATAGTAAGTGGATAATTTGATGATAGAATGATGATAGTATGATGATAGTATGGGGATAGTATGGTGATAGTATGGTGATAGTATGGTGATAGTATGGTGATAGTATGTGGATAATTTGATGATAGAATGATGATAGTATGGTGATAGTATGGTGATAGTATGGTGATAGTATGGTGATAGTAAGTGGATAATTTGATGATAGAATGATGATAGTATGGTGATAGTATGGCGATAGTATGGTGATAGTATGTGGATAATTTGATGATAGAATGATGATAGTATGGTGATAGTATGGTGATAGTATGTGGATAATTTGATGATAGAATGATGATAGTATGGTGATAGTATGGTGATAGTATGGTGATAGTATGGTGATAGTATGTGGATAATTTGATGATAGAATGATGATAGTTTGGCGATAGTATTAATTAGATAAAACAAACAACTGTAGTATTTTTAAATAAAATACTATTTTAAAAATATGTAAATATTGGTAAAAATGTAAATGTTTGATAAATGTGTATTGGAATTCGATGCATTTTGCATCCATTCGCTAAGATGTTATTTTTTTTGATGATTTCTCTGAGGAAGCCTACAGTCACATAGAGCAATCCAAAAAGGATCTCAGCGGAGTGTAACTTGATTCCTGTTGTTCAAACCTGTCAGTACCACAAAACAAAGAGATGTTTGTCTCAGAGAAGGTCAAACTCTGGAAACTAGGCCATTGAACGTTACACACAGGGGGTGATTTGGTCTGATGCATATGAACACCAGGTTATGCCTAAAGCCCTGTAGTCTCTGGTATGGCCGAAGCGGTAGCGACTGTCGTGATTGTGAGTAGAAATGTTTGATTCATGCATCGTTTCCTCTTTCTCTCCGCCTACATTTTGCCCAGGCAGTCCGGTGTAACCCCTGACTTTTTATTGCATATAAGAGACACTCATCAGCTCACCCATTACTGTTGAAAGCACATGTAATAAATGAATAAATATCTGTAGAATGTGTAAGATAACCTTAACACGGGGATCCTCCATACTGTCCCCTTCTGGAGAGCTTATTTGTCACAGCTCAGCAGTGATAGAGTCAGCTGATTAAGGCTTTGAAGATTTAATTACTGATTAGTTCAATTGGAACCCAGAACCAAATCTTGTGTGCTGACCAGCTACGCAACTTGACATGTATTATAATTTATGTTCATGTGTTAAAAGTCTGTCACAGGATGTTGTTTGCTGTATCAGGTGTGATGGCACATGTGGGACAAAAACCTACTGTACTTTTACTCTCTAGGAGCAGGTTTGGGGATGAGAGAGAGCGAGAGACCGGAGAGGGTGACTGGAGAGAGGGTTAGGGACAGCTTCAGACTGATGTACTCCAGTCATACACACTGCTGTGAACTGTTAGTTTAATACACTGGTTTGTCATACTGTATGTACTCTGATCAGCACAGATTTGAAAGCATTGCACAAGCTGTCAAGGATCTTATGCCAAAAAATAAATAAATAAAAATGGTTTTAAATTAATACATGTTGGACATCAATGGCCATAGCACTGGATAAGTATTGTGGTATAGCAGGTGTGCGCGTGTGTGCGTGCGTGTGTGTGTGTGTGTGTGATCATTGTATGCTAAGAAGTCCTAAGTTATTTCCCTCTGCAGGGCAGGCAGCAGGTGAGCTATTTTTCTGCAGATAGGTTGCTCATGCGTTTGGGATTACTGTACCCACTAGTTGATCCTTTCATCTGGATCCTGTTCAGTCAGTGGGCAGTCTGGGCCCTGCAGGCATACTGACCCCATTACACAGACGGGGTTCATTGTTTCTGACTGAGAGCTGAGAGAAAAGGGGTAAGACAGCGTCCAGTATGATTCTGCATCTGGTATCTGCAGGTGTTTGTGCCAACAGAACAATAACTCAAAACATGAACATAGACAGGAAGATTTGCAGAAAGACACACACCCACAGTTTGGGTTAATGATTCATGACAACGCTAATGTTCAACCCATGGATATCATTGGGAATCTGTGGTGTGAGAGAGAGAGAGAGAGAGAGAGAGAGAGAGAGAGAGAGAGAGAGAGAGAGAGAGAGAGAGAGAGAGACATACACAGAGAGCGAGAGAAAGAGATTTTCTTTTTATTTCCCTTTTGTGTATTGTCTATTTTATTTGCTTTCGGATATCATTAGGAATCTGTGGTGTGTGTGTGTGACAGACAGACAGACAGACAGACAGACAGACAGACAGACAGACAGACAGACAGACAGACAGACAGACAGACAGACAGACAGACAGACAGACAGACAGACAGACAGACAGACAGACAGACAGACAGACAGATCAGAGGGAGAGAGGCAGAGAGAGAGAGAGAGAGAGACAGAGAGGGAGAGAGAGAGAGAGGGACAGAGAGAGAGAGAGAGAGAGAGAGAGAGAGAGAGAGAGAGAGAGAGAGAGAGAGAGAGAGAGAAGAGAGGGACAGAGGCACAGAGAGAGAGAGAGAGAGAGAGAGAGAGAGAGAGAGAGAGAGAGACAGAGAGACAGAGAGACAGAGAGACAGAGAGAGAGAGAGAGAGAGACACTTGTCCTTTACGGTTGTGAGGTCTGGGGTCCGCTCACCAACCAAGACTTCACAAAATGGGACAAACACCACATTGAGACTGCATACAGAATTCTGCAAAAATATCCTCCATGTACAACGTAGAACACCAAAGAGCAAATAGCATATATATATATATATATAATATGGCATTTGTAATGTCTTTATTGTTTTGACATTTCTATATGTGCTCTGCCTCAGGGCTTCCATAGTACTACTGACTACTGCTCTACCTCAGGGCTTCTATAGTACTACTGACTACTGCTCTGCCTCAGGGCTTCCATAGTACTACTGACTACTGGTCTACCTCAGGTCTTCCATAGTACTACTGACTACTGGTCTACCTCAGGGCTTCCATAGTACTACTGACTACTGGTCTACCTCAGGTCTTCCATAGTACTACTGACTACTGGTCTGCCTCAGGGCTTCCATAGTACTACTGACTACTGCTCTACCTCAGGGCTTCCATAGTACTACTGACTACTGGTCTGCTTCAGGGCTTCCATAGTACTACTGACTACTGCTCTGCCTCAGGGCTTCCATAGTACTACTGACTACTGCTCTACCTCAGGGCTTCCATAGTACTACTGACTACTGGTCTGCCTCAGGGCTTCCATAGTACTACTGACTACTGCTCTGCCTCAGGGCTTCCATAGTACTACTGACTACTGCTCTACCTCAGGGCTTCCATAGTAGTACTGACTACTGCTCTGCCTCAGGGCTTCCATAGTACTACTGACTACTGCTCTACCTCAGGGCTTCTATAGTACTACTGACTACTGCTCTGCCTCAGGGCTTCCATAGTACTACTGACTACTGGTCTACCTCAGGTCTTCCATAGTACTACTGACTACTGGTCTACCTCAGGGCTTCCATAGTACTACTGACTACTGGTCTGCCTCAGGGCTTCCATAGTACTACTGACTACTGCTCTACCTCAGGGCTTCCATAGTACTACTGACTACTGGTCTGCTTCAGGGCTTCCATAGTACTACTGACTACTGGTCTACCTCAGGGCTTCCATAGTACTACTGACTACTGCTCTACCTCAGGGCTTCCATAGTACTACTGACTACTGCTCTACCCCAGGGCTTCCATAGTACTACTGACTACTGCTCTACCTCAGGGCTTCCATAGTACTACTGACTACTGCTCTACCCCAGGGCTTCCATAGTACTACTGACTACTGCTCTACCCCAGGGCTTCCATAGTACTACTGACTACTGCTCTACCTCAGGGCTTCCATAGTACTACTGACTACTGCTCTACCCCAGGGCTTCCATAGTACTACTGACTACTGCTCTACCTCAGGGCTTCCATAGTACTACTGACTACTGCTCTACCTCAGGGCTTCCATAGTACTACTGACTACTGCTCTACCCCAGGGCTTCCATAGTACTACTGACTACTGCTCTACCTCAGGGCTTCCATAGTACTACTGACTACTGGTCTGCCTCAGGGCTTCCATAGTACTACTGACTACTGCTCTGCCTCAGGGCTTCCATAGTACTACTGACTACTGGTCTACCTCAGGGCTTCCATAGTACTACTGACTACTGCTCTACCTCAGGGCTTCCATAGTACTACTGATTACTGCTCTACCCCAGGGCTTCCATAGTACTACTGACTACTGGTCTGCCTCAGGGCTTCCATAGTACTACTGACTACTGCTCTACCTCAGGGCTTCCATAGTACTACTGACTACTACTCTACCTCAGGGCTTCCATATTACTACTGACTACTGGTCTACCTCAGGGCTTCCATAGTACTACTGACTACTGCTCTACCTCAGGGCTTCCATAGTACTACTGACTACTGCTCTACCCCAGGGCTTCCATAGTACTACTGACTACTGGTCTGCCTCAGGGCTTCCATAGTACTACTGACTACTGCTCTACCTCAGGGCTTCCATAGTACTACTGACTACTACTCTACCTCAGGGCTTCCATATTACTACTGACTACTGGTCTACCTCAGGGCTTCCATAGTACTACTGACTACTGCTCTACCTCAGGGCTTCCATAGTACTACTGACTACTGCTCTACCTCAGGGCTTCCATATTACTACTGACTACTGGTCTACCTCAGGGCTTCCATAGTACTACTGACTACTGCTCTACCTCAGGGCTTCCATAGTACTACTGACTACTGGTCTGCCTGTCTGTTTATCTCAGAAGGTTCTTCCAGGGGTACAGTATCAGTCAGTGTCTTAAGACCAAACATACAGGTCAGAATGTAACTATAGTGCAGCTGGGATTGTCTGTAGGGATACAGACCTATTCAATAAGACTGTGTGTGGTTCAGTCGGTCTATGGCACTTGTGATGATCTATGTAAGTTGAATCTAGATTTCAGCATGGCTCTCTGCTCCCCTATTCAACCACACCGGCCTGATGCTGGGTAACCAATCCCTCCGAGTTCTGTTGTCTTGGATTTGTAACAGACACACCCTGATACTCAGGTCAAATCATATCAAATAAAATGTTATTGGTCACATACACATGGTTAGCAGATGTTAATGCGAGTGCAGCAAAATGCTTGTGCTTCTAATTCCGACAGGGCAGAAATATCTAACAAGTAATCTAACAATTCCACCACAACTACCTAATACATCTAAGTAAAGGGATGGAATAAGAATATGTACATATGCATTTATGGATGGGCCATGACCGACCGGCATAGACGAGATGCAGTAGATGGTGTAAAATACAGTATATACATCTGGGATGAGTAGTGCAAGATATGTAAACATCATTATTAAAGTGGCTAGTGATCCATTTGTTAAAGTGGCCAATGATTTCAAGTATGTAGCCTCTCTGTGTTAGTGATGGCTGTTCAACAGTCTGATGGCCTTGAGATAGAAACTATTTTTCAGTCTCTCGGTCCCGGCTTTGATGCACCTGTACTGACCGCTGTACTGAAATGCAGTATATCATTCTCTGGAAGCATATACAGTGAACATTTGTATGGACACAGACTTAATGTCAATACTAAATACTACAACATAATGAGTCATTGGACACCGTTCATACCATTTGGTTTATCACTTTATTGTTGAGTGTACAGAATTGTGTTATCTTGAATGGATGAGGATAAAGAAGATAAAGTGCCACTTCCTGTCTGTGTAGATAACAGTAAATGGTTCCAGACATAGCTGTCCACTCATACCTCCCCACATCCCCTAGTGTGACTGTATAGGTGCAGTGGCGTTATCCAGTCATCATGTGAGATGTCATCATCAGCCACAGTCCACAACATGAGAAGGGACTTTTTGTGAAAGAAGATCTGTTGCTCAATTGTATCCACAGTCTATTACACTCTAGGCCGGGCATCGCTGCAAAATGCTGTGGTAGCCATACTGTTTTTTATATATATATATATATATATATATATATATATATATATATATATATATATATATATATATATAATTTTTAAAATATATTTGTTTACCTTTTATTTCAAGCCTTACTTGCATTTGTATATGGTTTGTATAAAATTAAATCACTGATTTCCTGGTGTTTTTACAGTCTTTTATCTTGAGTTCAATTTGCAATCTACAAATTGTTCCTGACCGATCAAGAGAAAATCGGCCTGCGGTTGAATCTTGTTGATGTTCCCTGCTTTAGGCTATACTGGGTTGAAGTGAATTACATCATAGGCGCCTTTTCACTCAGACAAGTCAATATTAAGGATATTAAAATGGGCTTGGTGAAGTTGGTGGCATTCTCTCCATATAAAAGCTCATGTTAAATATTTTAGCCCTGCAATTGTATACATGAACAATGGGGAAGATACATTGAAAAGGAAGTAACTACAATGCACAAACAATATATATTTTAATTACAGAACTCCTGCAAATCAGTCAATGTTGTGTAATAATTGAATTGTCGCAGCACGAACATATTTGAGAAGATAACACAACGCTACAGTACAGTATATTACCTTGCAAGGTAAAACCAACCAGATGTCGCAATCATTGAGCTGTAGCCTTCACTCCTCAAAAAGAGCACTGCAATTGTGGGCCAGGTAGTGCGCTGTGACGTAGGTACACCCACTCCCTATCTGTACTCAATATCTACAGTCCGGAGCGCCCGGACCTGAATTTTTACCAACCGTGAGAAGTCCGCTGAAGTTAAAACCCGGGACTCGAAGAGGCGCCCGCTTTCATCACCTACTTTTTACTCTTGCAACAATGGAGTTTAATCCAAAGAGGACTGTTTTAACGCTGATTTTCATCCAATGTAAGTACTTTTTTTGCACATTCCGTATGAGATTATAAAACGTTATTTTGCATGGAGCGAGCGTCAAGTGCCACAGATATCCCAAGTGCGTGATCTACTTACTAATCAACACTATGAGCCATTGACTTCATATTAGGCAACTGTGTGGAAAGTATAACAGTGTTGAATGGCTCCTCTGAGATAACTAGCCACAAGACAATGTTGTTTCAATCTGTCAGTGACATTTTGAATGTCTGCCTTCCATGCCTTGGAAAACATCATGCCAGTATAGATGAAGCTGGAGGGGAACTCAAATATTTTAAATATCATGGATATCAGCAATCAAATACTGTATTTGGAGTGCATATTTATTTATTTTATTTCTGACCATTTATCTGCTAGAAAGAGCAAGTTTTCTACAGTCTGTGTTGGGAAAGCAGGTTAGGTATATTTGTATGTGTTGTCAGGTCAGAGCTGTGTTTACATCCCCCATGTGATATACAGTTGGCTGAAGCAATGAAAATCATTCATGCCAGACAGGCTCATATATCATCTTGATTGATGAGGTCACAATGGACTGTGCCAAGCGGGAGCACATACACCTTATTCTCTGGCAGAGGTTTGTAGAGGTGTGGATGAACATGCTGCAACAATGGTCTAAACACCGCAGTCACCCACAGTATATTAAACTCTTGCCTGCAGAGATGCAAAGTATAGTTGTTAAACCATAGCTACTAGAACATTCTTTGAAAAAAAGGTGCTAGTTACAACCAAAAGGGGTTATTCGGCTGTCCCCATAGGAGAATCCTTTGAAGAACCCCATTTGGTTCCAGATAGAACCCTTTTGGGTTCCATGTAGAACCCGTTCCACAGAGGGTTCTACCTGGAACACAAAAGGGACCCTTATTTCTAAGAATGTAATATTTATTGATGTATTTATAACCATGTGCTAGCTCAGCTTATAGTGCTACCTCCCTGAACCTGCCTCTGACTTGAAACAGGTTCCTCTACCTCGCCAACATACGTAACCGCGCGCTTGACAACGTACAAACCAGTTGAGGTATAGAATTCGATAGCTCCATTCGATAGCTCCATTAGTGACATTTCAAGCTAGCTGTGAAGTGAGTTTACGGTACACATGGCTTCATGACTCCTCTTAGTGTTCCCTCAGGGAGCAGCTGTCTACAGTTCTCACAGTCAAAACAAGTTATGTTTGCTATCATGTCATATGATAGGTTGTTGTTTGAGATGTTAGTGAAGGTGAAAAGACAACATAAATTGGGTCAGGGACTAGAGTTTGTCCTGACCAGCTGACTTGACCAGGAAGAACTAAATCAAATCAAATCCAATTTTATTTGTCACATACACATGGTTAGCAGATGTTAATGCGAGTGTAGCGAAATGCTTGTGCTTCTAGTTCCGACAATGCAGTAATAACCAACAAGTAATCTAACTAACAATTCTAAAACTACTGTCTTATACACAGTGTAAGGGGATAAAGAATATGTACATAAGGATATATGAATGAGTGATGGTACAGAGCAGAATAGGCAAGATACAGTAGATGGTATCGAGTACAGTATATACATATGAGATGAGTATGTAAACAAAGTGGCATAGTTAAAGTGGCTAGTGATACATGTATTACATAAGGATGCAGTCGATGATATAGAGTACAGTATATACGTATGCATATGAGATGAATAATGTAGGGTAAGTAACATTATATAAGGTAGCATTGTTTAAAGTGGCTAGTGATATATTTACATCATTTCCCATCAATTCCTATTATTAAAGTGGCTGGAGTTGAGTCAGTGTCAGTGTGTTGGCAGCAGCCACTCAATGTTAGTGGTGGCTGTTTAACAGTCTGATGGCCTTGAGATAGAAGCTGTTTTTCAGTCTCTCGGTCCCAGCTTTGATGCACCTGTACTGACCTGGCCTTCTGGATGATAGCGGGGTGAACAGGCAGTGGCTCAGGTGGTTGTTGTCCTTGATGATCTTTATGGCCTTCCTGTAACATCGGGTGGTGTAGGTGTCCTGGAGGGCAGGTAGTTTGCCCCCGGTGATGCGTTGTGCAGACCTCACTACCCTCTGGAGAGCCTTACGGTTGAGGGCGGAGCAGTTGCCGTACCAGGCGGTGATACAGCCCGCCAGGATGCTCTCGATTGTGCATCTGTAGAAGTTTGCGAGTGCTTTTGGTGACAAGCCAAATTTCTTCAGCCTCCTGCGCCTTCTTCACGATGCTGTCTGTGTGAGTGGACCAATTCAGTTTGTCTGTGATGTGTATGCCGAGGAACTTAAAACTTGCTACCCTCTCCACTACTGTTCCATCGATGTGGATAGGGGGGTGTTCCCTCTGCTGTTTCCTGAAGTCCACAATCATCTCCTTAGTTTTGTTGACGTTGAGTGTGAGGTTATTTTCCTGACACCACACTCTGAGGGCCCTCACCTCCTCCCTGTAGGCCGTCTTGTCGTTGTTGGTAATCAAGCCTACCACTGTTGTGTCGTTCGCGAACTTGATGATTGAGTTGGAGGCGTGCGTGGCCACGCAGTCGTGGGTGAACAGGGAGTACAGGAGAGGGCTTAGAACGCACCCTTGTGGGGCCCCAGTGTTGAGGATCAGCGGGGAGGAGATGTTGTTGCCTACCCTCACCACCTGGGGGCGGCCCGTCAGGAAGTCCAGTACCCAGTTGCACAGGGCGGGGTCGAGACCCAGGGTCTTGAGCTTCATGACGAGCTTGGAAGGTACTATGGTGTTGAATGCCGAGCTGTAGTCGATGAACAGCATTCTCACATAGGTATTCCTCTTGTCCAGATGGGTTAGGGCAGTGTGCAGTGTGGTTGAGATTGCATCGTCTGTGGACCTATTTGGGCAGTAAGCAAATTGGAGTGGGTCTAGGGTGTCAGGTAGGGTGGAGGTGATATGGTCCTTGACTAGTCTCTCAAAGCACTTCATGATGACGGAAGTGAGTGCTACGGGCGGTAGTTGTTTAGCTCAGTTACCTTAGCTTTCTTGGGAACAGGAACAATGGTGGCCCTCTTGAAGCATGTGGGAACAGCAGATTGGTATAGGGATTGATTGAATATGTCCGTAAACACACCGGCCAGCTGGTCTGCGCATGCTCTGAGGGCGCGGCTGGGGATGCCGTCTGGGCCTGCAGCCTTGCGAGGGTTAAGACGTTTAAATGTCAATGTTTTCGTTGCAGGCCGTGTCAGTGGCACTGTATTGTCATTGTCCTCGAAGCGGGCAAAAAAGTTATTTAGTCTGCCTGGGAGCAAGACATCCTGGTCCGTGACTGGGCTGGATTTCTTCTTGTAGTCCGTGATTGACTGTAGACCTTGCCACATGCCTCTTGTGTCTGAGCCGTTGAATTGAGATTCTACTTTGTCTCTGTACTGACGCTTAGCTTGTTTGATAGCCTTGCGGAGGGAATAGCTGCACTGTTTGTATTCGGTCATGTTACCAGACACCTTGCCCTGATTAAAAGCAGTGGTTCTCGCTTTCAGTTTCACGCGAATGCTGCCATCAATCCACTCCCAATAGACATAGATTCACCGGAGCCCCCGCTGCCCAATGAGGTGCTCAGTCAGTCAATCAGTCAGTCAATCAGTCAATCAGTCACAGAGCAGTGGGTTATCCAGCTTGCTGCACACAAAGCATCCAGCCGCCTGGAATCACATTGGGACAGAATCAGCGAGGTTTACACAGGGCCAGTGGGGACAGTCTCTTTTTGTATTTCTCTTTCACCCTGTCTGTCTGTCTGTCTGTCTGTCTGTCTGTCTGTCTGTCTGTCTGTCTGTCTGTCTGTCTGTCTGTCTGTCTGTCTGTCTGTCTGTCTGTCTGTCTGTCTCTCTTTCTCTCTCTCTCTCTCTCTCTCTCTCTCTCTCTCTCTCTCTCTCTCTCTCTCTCTCTCTCTCTCTCTCTCTCTCTCTCTCTCTCTCTCTCTCTCTGTCTACTCCTCTATTTTGTTTCTCTTTCCAACTACTCTCCTCTCTTCACCCCCCCCCTCTCTCTACTACTCTCGTCTGTCTGTCTGTCTGTCTGTCGGTCTGTCTGTCTCTATCTCTCCTTCTCTTTCTCTGTCTGTCTCTCTGTGACTTTTTTCATTTTTGTTATCGCTGCTATACCTCACTCTCCTTCTACCTCTGTATACCTCACTCTCTCCCTCTCTCTCACACTGTATACCTCACTCTCTCCCTCTCTCTCACACTGTATACCTCACTCTCTCCCCCTCTCTCACACTGTACACATCACTCTGCTTCTACCTCTCTCTCTCACACTGTATACCTCACTATCTCCCTCTCTCCTCCTACCTCTGTATACCTCACTCTCTCCCCCTCTCTCACACTCTATACCTCACTCTCTCCTTCTCTCTCACACTGTATACCTCACTCTCCTTCTACTTCTCTACATCTCACTCTCACTCTCTCACACTGTATACCTCACTCTCTCCCTCTCTCTCACACTGTATACCTCACTCTCCTTCTACCTCTGTATACCTCACTCTCTCCCTCTCTCTCACACTGTATACCTCACTCTCTCCCTCTCTCTCACGCTGTATACCTCACTCTCTCCCTCTCTCTCACGCTGTATACCTCACTCTCTCTCTCTCTCACTCTGTATACCTCACTCTCTCCCTCTCTCTCACACTGTATACCTCACTCTCCTTCTACCTCTGTATACCTCACTCTCTCTCTCACACTGTATACCTCACTCTCTCCATCTCTCTCACACTGTATACCTCACTCTCCTTCTACCTCTGTATACCTCACTCTCTCCTTCTCTCACACACTGTATACCTCACTCTCTCCTTTTCTCTCACACTGTATACCTCCCTCTCTCCTTCTACCTCTGTATGCCTCACTCTCTCCATCTCTCTCACACTGTATACCTCACTCTCCTTCTACCTCTGTATACCTCACTCTCTCCTTCTCTCACACACTGTATACCTCACTCTCTCCTTTTCTCTCACACTGTATACCTCCCTCTCTCCTTCTACCTCTGTATACCTCACTCTCTCCATCTCTCTCACACTGTATACCTCACTCTCCTTCTACCTCTGTATACCTCACTCTCTCCTTCTCTCACACACTGTATACCTCACTCTCTCCTTTTCTCTCACACTGTATACCTCCCTCTCTCCTTCTACCTCTGTATGCCTCACTCTCTCCTTCTCTCGCACACTGTATACCTCACTCTCTCCTTCTCTCACACACTGTATACCTCACTCTCTCCTTTTCTCTCACACTGTATACCTCCCTCTCTCCTTCTACCTCTGAATGCCTCACTCTCTCCTTCTCTCACACACTGTATACCTCACTCTCTCCTTCTCTCACACACTGTATACATCACTCTCTCCTTCTCTCACACACTGTATACCTCACTCTCTCCTTCTCTGTCACACTGTATACCTCACTCTGTCCTTCTCTCACACACTGTATACCTCACTCTCCTTCTACCTCTGTATACCTCACTCTCTCCTTCTCTCACACACTGTATACATCACTCTCTCCTTCTCTCACACACTGTATACCTCACTCTCTCCCTCTCTCTCACACTGTATACCTCACTCTGTCCCTCTCTCTCACGCTCTATACCTCACTCTCTCCCTCTCTCTCTCACGCTGTATACCTCACTCTCTCCCTCTCGCTCACACTGTATACCTCACTCTCTCTCTCTCTCTCTCACGCTGTATACCTCACTCTCTCCCTCTCTCTCACACTGTATACCTCACTCTCCTTCTACCTCTGTATACCTCACTCTCTCTCACACACACTGTATACCTCACTCTCTCCCTCTCTCTCACACGGTATACCTCACTCTCCTTCTACATCTGTATACCTCACTCTCTCTCTCTCACACTGTATACCTCACTCTCCTTCTACCTCTGTATACCTCACTCTCTCTCTCTCACACTGTATACCTCACTCTCTCCCTCTCTCTCACACTGTATACCTCACTCTCCTTCTACCTCTGTATACCTCACTCTCTCCTTCTCTCACACACTGTACACCTCACTCTCTCCTTCTCTGTCACACTGTATACCTCACTCTCTCCCTCTCTCTCACACTGTATACCTCACTCTCCTTCTTCCACTGTACACCTCACTCTCTCCTTCTCTCACACACTGTATACCTCACTCTCTCCTTTTCTCTCACACTGTATACCTCACTCTCTCCTTCTACCTCTGTATGCCTCACTCTCTCCTTCTCTCGCACACTGTATACCTCACTCTCCCCTTCTCTCACACACTGTATACCTCACTCTCTCCTTTTCTCTCACACTGTATACCTCACTCTCTCCTTCTCTGTCACACTGTATGCCTCACTCTCTCCTTCTCTCGCACACTGTATACCTCACTCTCTCCTTCTCTGTCACACTGTATACCTCACTCTGTCCTTCTCTCACACACTGTATACCTCACTCTCTCCTTCTCTCACACACTGTATACCTCACTCTCTCCTTCTCTCACACACTGTATACCTCACTCTCTCCTTCTCTCACACACTGTATACCTCACTCTCTCCTTCTCTGTCACACTGTATACCTCACTCTCTCCTTCTCTCACACACTGTATACCTCACTCTCTCCCTCTCTCTCACACTGTATACCTCACTCTCTCCTTCTCTCGCACACTGTATACCTCACTCTCTCCTTCTCTCGCACACTGTATACCTCACTCTCTCCTTCTCTCACACACTGTATACCTCCCTCTCTCCTTCTCTGTCACACTGTATCGGTCCACTTCAATAAAAGGTCCTCTTTGTGCCTCTGCCACTGCCCGTCCCGGAATCCCTGTTTCCACGGTGACAGTTGGGGAACACACTGACAAGGCATCTGAGTGGTCGTTGATGATTTTAGCCAAGAGTCGAAACATTTCTCACTCATATCTCACATAGTGTGTCAGTAACAACCACTGTCATGATTCAAACAGTTTTCGTTGGAGTAGATGGACACCCAAGTTGAACTGTCAGGGCCATGTATATCACTGTGTTTGAGAAGTGTCTAAGGATCTATTCATTGGTGTTGATTCTGTACGTTATCTCACTCTCAGGGACTCTTCAGGCAGGCGCTACTTAGCTTAAATCATATGTTAATATGGCTATAGACCCAGCAGTGTGATCACAACTCATAGGTGTGACAAATAGGAGGACAACCACATCCTCACATCCTGTTATCTGCCTATCACTTCTCTAACAGGTTGATAAGACTGCATCCCAAATGGCACTCTAGGGGCCATAGGGCTCTGGTCAAAAGTAGTGCACTATATCAGGAATAGCCTGGTCAAAAGTAGTGCACTATATAGGGAATAACCTGGTCAAAAGTAGTGCACTATATAGGGAATAGCCTGGTCAAAAGTAGTGCACTATATAGGGAATTGAGTGCCATTTGGAGACGTCGGCCCCCTTACAGACCTGTTTTAGTGTTTGTCTGTGATGTGACTCACTGACTAGTTAGAAGACAACCAATGGTAAACATGCTAGAGCCTACAGAGGATGTTACCTGACAACGAGACGATGAGGAAACAGGAAGTTGTGAAAGTCTTTACCAGAATGACTTATTCGTGGTTGTGGGCTGAGTGGGCATGTGTGTATTTACATTCTGTTAGCAATTCCAAAACAGCACCAGGGAATAGTTGTACTTTTGAATCTGATCCTATCGTCATAGTGTATGATGCCGTTTCCATAATGTTAACATACATAAACATCTCAGAACAGCCTCAGCTCATCGGGGCGTGGACTCCACAAGGTGTTGAAAGCGTTCCACAGGAATACTGGGCCACTTTGACTCCAATGCTTCCCATAGTTCTATCAAGTTGGCTGTAATGTCCTTTGGGTGGTGGACCATCACACAGGAAATTGTTGAGTGTGGAAAAACCCAGCAGCCTTCCAGTTCTTGACACAAACCGGTGCGCCTGGCACCTACTACCATACCCCGTTCAAAGGCACTTCAATCTTTTGTCTTGCCCATTCACCCTCTGAATGGCACACAGACACAATCCATGTCTCAGTTGTCTCAAGGCTTAGAAATCCTTCTATAACCTGTCTCCTCCCCTTCATCTACACTGATTGGTGGATTTAACAGGTGACGTCGATAAGGGAACATATCTTTCACCTGGATTCACCTGGTCAGTCTATGTCAATCAAAGAGCAGGTGTTCATAATATGTGTGGAGTTATTAACAGTGTTATTACAACTTGATAATAGTGTCCCTAACCCTATAATATCTGAGCCGTGTAGTAGTATGGAGCAGAATGCTACAGTTATGGAAGTGTGAGCCTCATTTCTCTATTTGTTTGAAGTGTAAAGTCCACCTGGCCTGTGTTGGGTTGGGTCTTGTTATGGTATGTGAACTTAACCTGATTCTGGTGTCACCACCCTACTTAGCAAAATGCTCTTTGTTGGTCTGCAGTATAAAATGCTCATACACCTTGTTCGGAACAATGTCTACTAAATCGATTTATATTGGCTCCCACAGCATATGTGAAGAGTAGATTTTTAGAAATGCTTTATTGGGCAAGGCTAAATCCTAACCCATTCATTCTTTCTGTGCTGGTTCAGTTCTGAAGATTTTACATTTGACATTTTAGTCATTTAGCAGACGTTCTTACCCAGAGTATTGTCATCATCATTCATCGTAATTCCTTTTATTTATCCAGGATAGACCACAAAGCGACCTACAGTTAATTATTTAATCTTAAAGTAGCTCGGTAAGACAACCACATATCACAGTCATAGTAAGTAAAACATTTCCCTGATTAAAGAAGCTATCAGCGAAGTCAGTGACATTAAGAAAAGAAAAGAACTTTGCCAGTGTTTGTAGCGTTCCTCTGTGTCTCTCTGTGTTGTTTCTGTTATTGTGATGGATGGTGTCGTGACATGAGTGTTGTTTTGTTGTCTTCGGAGGCCTAAGTAGTGGTTTGATAAACACTCACACTCATCTCAGTAGGCCCCTGTAAATACTGTGTTTTCCTTATGACCAGCCGACATGTCTGCTCCTCAGACCAGTAATCTGTACACATTGTCAAGCTGCCACTTGTCCAGATAGGTGATCACTGACACAGTCACCCATGGCCAGATTCCCCCTTACTTAGCTTTACAATAAGATAATTAGCACATGTGCAGTATCACATTTGAGCTTCAGGCTGCTGTATGAGTTGTGATCTGTAATAGCTAGGTTGTCCAAACATGAAGTTGATTATTATTATCTTTGTCATTATATTCAGACCTGAAGTTAACAGGGTGGAAGAATACTTTCTTCATGTTTCACTGTGAACGCGTAAAACCTGTTATGCTTCATGGAAGTGTTTGTATGTGTCTGCCATTCGATCACTCTGACACCTTACTGTAATAAGACCTGACGTTGCATAGGACTATACAGTATGCGTTGTTGTTTTTGTCATTGTTGTTATTTGTGTACTACTGCAGGACCCTTGGAACCAGGACACACACACACATAAAAGCTGAGCATTTCGTATCTCATATCACAGGTGATGAAAGTGTGTAGGAGAGTCTGTTATTTACGATGGTGGGATCTCTCTGTCTCTCTGTCTCTCTGTCTCCCTCTCTCTCTCTCTCTCTCTCTCTCTCTCTCTCTCTGCAGGTTGGAACATGCCTGGGTCCTTATCCTTTAATGTGGGAACTGCTGGAGCCAAGGTATTCTCTGAACCTTCTGTAGAGGAGTTTGGATACACTGTGCAACAGTTCAGGAATCACCAGGGCAAATGGTGAGGCTACTGAGTCATGCATTGCATAGGCCGCAATGCAGAAGTATTGTGTGGTAGAATGCACTTGGTTCTGTTATTTCACAGACATAATTTAAAGGTAGCTAAATCATGGTAGGAATAGAATAATGATAATCGTACACTGTACTACACTATGCTGATGTTGTGCTTTGTCCAGTCACTCTCACACAGAAATACAACACACCCCAGCAGAGCAGCAGACCTAAACCCTACTGTTGTATCTGGGGTCGGAACCACTACTGGGAACATCCGTTTTCTCAAGCCACTGTTGTTCTCGTTCTTACCACTAGGTCACATGACCCTCAGCAAAGTTGGCAACGGGGCTGGATGCAGACACTTCAAACACAGTAGTGACACACACACACACACAGATACACATGCAGATACACACACAGATATACACACACACAAACCCTTGACAAACCACCACACATACATTATACAGTTGTCTGCTGATCAGCGCAGACATCACAGTTAGACTCTTGGGTTCACATCTTTGCTCACATACACACTTCCTGTGGTCTGTAATGCTGTCTGTCTGCATCCTGGAGACTACAGAGGAGACATTTTCCTTTTGATACGTCTATGCTTCCTTTCCTACCTGTCATAAATAAACATGGAGACTGAGGCTTAACCTATTAACTCTCTCTGTGTGGATGGAAACGTCAGTAACCAAGGAAACTAAGGCTTAACCTATGTCATATTAACTATCTCTGTGTGGATGGAAACGTCAGTAACCAAGGAAACTAAGGCTTAACCTATTAACTCTCTCTGTGTGGATGGAAACGTCAGTAACCAAGGAAACTAAGGCTTAACCTATGTCATATTAACTATCTCTGTGTGGATGGAAACGTCAGTAACCAAGGAAACTAAGGCTTAACCTATTAACTCTTTCTGTGTGGATGGAAACGTCAGTAACCAAGGAAACTAAGGCTTAACCTATGTCATATTAACTATCTCTGTGTGGATGGAAACGTCAGTAACCAAGGAAACTAAGGCTTAACCTATTAACTCTCTCTGTGTGGATGGAAACGTCAGTAACCAAGGAAACTAAGGCTTAACCTATGTCATATTAACTATCTCTGTGTGGATGGAAACGTCAGTAACCAAGGAAACTAAGGCTTAACCTATTAACTCTTTCTGTGTGGATGGAAACGTCAGTAACCAAGGAAACTAAGGCTTAACCTATGTCATATTAACTATCTCTGTGTGGATGGAAACGTCAGTAACCAAGGAAACTAAGGCTTAACCTATTAACTCTCTCTGTGTGGATGGAAACGTCAGTAACCAAGGAAACTAAGGCTTAACCTATGTCATATTAACTATCTCTGTGTGGATGGAAACGTCAGTAACCAAGGAAACTAAGGCTTAACCTATTAACTCTTTCTGTGTGGATGGAAACGTCAGTAACCAAGGAAACTAAGGCTTAAGCATTCAGACCCGTTGGATTTCTTCATATTTTATTGTAATACAAAGTGGGATTAAAACGTATTTTTAAACGTTATTTTTATTTTTACAATCTACACAAAATACTCCGTAATGTCAAAGTGTAATAAAAATGTATAAAATATGTCAATTAAATAATTAAAACACAGTCGTTGCCTAAGTGTTCAGCTCCCTAAGTCAATACGCTAGAAAAACCTTTTGCATTGATTACAGCTGTGAGTCATTCTTGTCATGTTTGTCATTTATTATCATGTCTTGTCCCTGTGCTCCCCATGCTATTCGTTTCCCTCTGCTGGTCTTATTTGGTTCTTTCCCTCCTTCTATCCCTCTCTCTCCCCCTCCCTCTCTCACTCTCTCGCTCTCTCTTCTCTCTATCGTTCCGTTCCTGCTCCCAGCTGTTCCTATTCCCCTAATCATCATTTAGTCTTCCCACACCTGTTCCCGATCCTTTCCCCTGATTAGAGTCCCTATTTATTCCTTTGTGATCCGTTCCTGTCCCGTCGGTTCCTTGTTTTGTATTCACCATGCTGTGATTGTGTTTCGCCCTGTCCTGTCGTGTTTTTTGCCTTCATCAGATGCTGCGTGTGAGCAGGTGGCTCTATCAACTACGGCCTGCGCCTACCCGAAGCGACCTGCAGTCTGTGGCCGCTTCTCTAGTTATTCCCCTCTACAGACTAGAGGATTTTTGTTATTCCCTGTTTGGATTTAAATAAACTCTGTTTCTGTTAAGTCGCTTTTGGGTCCTCTTTCACCTGCATGACAGAAGGAACCGACCAAGGAATGGACCCAGCGACTTCAGACGCTCGTTACACTGCCGTCGAGATCCAAGGAGCCATGCTCGGCAGACACGAGCAGGAATTGTCTGCTGCTCGCCATGCCGTGGAGAACCTGGCCGCTCAGGTTTCCGACCTCTCTGGACAGTTCCAGAGTCTACGTCTCGTGCCACCTGTTACTTCCTGGCCTGCCGAGCCTCCAGAACCTAGGGTTAATAACCCACCTTGCTACTCCGGGCAGCCCACTGAGTGCCGCTCCTTTCTCACGCAGTGTGAGATTGTGTTCTCTCTCCAACCCAACACATACTCTAGAGAGAGAGCTCGGGTTGCTTACGTCATTTCACTCCTTACTGGCCGGGCTCGAGAATGGGGCACAGCTATCTGGGAGGCAAGGGCTGATTGCTCTAACAAATTCCAGAACTTTAAAGAGGAGATGATTCGGGTTTTTGACCGTTCAGTTTTTGGTGGGGAGGCTTCTAGGGCCCTGGCTTCCTTATGCCAAGGTGAACGGTCCATAACGGATTATTCCATTGAGTTTCGCACTCTTGCTGCCTCTAGTGAGTGGAACGAGCCGGCGCTGCTCGCTCGTTTTCTGGAGGGACTCCACGCAGTGGTTAAGGATGAGATTCTCTCCCGGGAGGTTCCTTCAGATGTGGACTCTTTGATTGCTCTCGCCATCCGCATAGAACGACGGGTAGATCTTCGTCACCGGGCTCGTGGAAGAGAGCTCGCATCAACGGTGTTTCCCTGCTCCGCATCGCAACCATCTCCCTCCTCTGGCTTTGAGACTGAGCCCATGCAGCTGGGAGGGATTCGCATCTCGAATAAGGAGAGGGAACGGAGGATCACCAACCGCCTGTGCCTCTATTGCGGAGTTGCTGGACATTTTGTTAATTCATGTCCAGTAAAAGCCAGAGCTCATCTGTAAGCGGAGGGCTACAGGTGAGCGCAACTACTCAAGTCTCTCCATCAAGGTCCTGTACTACTTTGTCGGTCCACCTACGCTGGACCGGTTCGGGTGCTACATGTAGTGCCTTGATAGACTCTGGGGCTGAGGGTTGTTTCATGGACGAAGCATGGGTTCGGAAACATGACATTCCTTTCAGAGAGTTAGATAAGCCTACGCCCATGTTCGCCTTAGATGGTAGTCATCTTCCCAGTATCAGATTTGAGACACTACCTTTAACCCTCACAGTATCTGGTAACCACAGTGAGACTATTTCTTTTTTGATTTTCCGTTCACCGTTTACACCTGTTGTTTTGGGTCATCCCTGGCTAGTATGTCATAATCCTTCTATTAATTGGTCTAGTAATTCTATCCTATCCTGGAACGTTTCTTGTCATGTGAAGTGTTTAATGTCTGCCATCCCTCCCGTTTCTTCTGTCCCTACTTCTCAGGAGGAACCTGGCGATTTGACAGGAGTGCCGGAGGAATATCATGATCTGCGCACGGTCTTCAGTCGGTCCCGAGCCAACTCCCTTCCTCCTCACCGGTCGTATGATTGTAGTATTGATCTCCTTCCGGGGACCACTCCTCCTCGAGGTAGACTATACTCTCTGTCGGCTCCCGAACGTAAGGCTCTCGAGGATTATTTGTCTGTGTCTCTTGACGCCGGTACCATAGTGCCTTCTTCTTCTCCGGCCGGGGCGGGGTTCTTTTTTGTTAAGAAGAAGGACGGTACTCTGCGCCCCTGCGTGGATTATCGAGGGCTGAATGACATAACGGTTAAGAATCGTTATCCGCTTCCCCTTATGTCATCAGCCTTCGAGATTCTGCAGGGAGCCAGGTGCTTTACTAAGTTGGACCTTCGTAACGCTTACCATCTCGTGCGCATCAGAGAGGGGGACGAGTGGAAAACGGCGTTTAACACTCCGTTAGGGCATTTTGAGTACCGGGTTCTGCCGTTCGGTCTCGCCAATGCGCCAGCTGTTTTTCAGGCATTAGTTAATGATGTTCTGAGAGACATGCTGAACATTTTTGTTTTTGTCTATCTTGACGATATCCTGATTTTTTCTCCGTCACTCGAGATTCATGTTCAGCACGTTCGACGTGTTCTACAGCGCCTTTTAGAGAATTGTCTCTACGTAAAGGCTGAGAAGTGCTCTTTCATGTCTCCTCCGTTACTTTTCTCGGTTCCGTTATTTCCGCTGAAGGCATTCAGATGGATTCCGCTAAGGTCCAAGCTGTCAGTGATTGGCCCGTTCCAAGGTCACGTGTCGAGTTGCAGCGCTTTTTAGGTTTCGCTAATTTCTATCGGCGTTTCATTCGTAATTTCGGTCAAGTTGCTGCCCCTCTCACAGCTCTTACTTCTGTCAAGACGTGTTTTAAGTGGTCCGGTTCCGCCCAGGGAGCTTTTGATCTTCTAAAAGAACGTTTTACGTCCGCTCCTATCCTCGTTACTCCTGACGTCACTAGACAATTCATTGTCGAGGTTGACGCTTCAGAGGTAGGCGTGGGAGCCATTCTATCCCAGCGCTTCCAGTCTGACGATAAGGTTCATCCTTGCGCTTATTTTTCTCATCGCCTGTCGCCATCTGAGCGCAACTATGATGTGGGTAACCGTGAACTGCTCGCCATCCGCTTAGCCCTAGGCGAATGGCGACAGTGGTTGGAGGGGCGACCGTTCCTTTTGTCGTTTGGACAGACCATAAGAACCTTGAGTACATCCGTTCTGCCAAACGACTTAATGCCCGTCAAGCTCGTTGGGCGTTGTTTTTCGCTCGTTTCGAGTTTGTGATTTCTTACCGTCCGGGTAGCAAGAACACCAAGCCTGATGCCTTATCCCGTCTGTTTAGTTCTTCTGTGGCTTCTACTGATCCCGAGGGGATTCTTCCTTATGGGCGTGTTGTCGGGTTAACAGTCTGGGGAATTGAAAGACAGGTTAAGCAAGCACTCACGCACACTGCGTCGCCGCGCGCTTGTCCTAGTAACCTCCTTTTCGTTCCTGTTTCCACTCGTCTGGCTGTTCTTCAGTGGGCTCACTCTGCCAAGTTAGCTGGTCATCCCGGTGTTCGAGGCACTCTTGCGTCTATTCGCCAGCGCTTTTGGTGGCCGACTCAGGAGCGTGACACGCGCCGTTTCGTGGCTGCTTGTTCGGACTGCGCGCAGACTAAGTCGGGTAACTCTCCTCCTGCCGGTCGTCTCAGACCGCTCCCCATTCCTTCTCGACCATGGTCTCACATCGCCTTAGACTTCATTACCGGTCTGCCTTTGTCTGCGGGGAAGACTGTGAGAGCCGCCAATAAACGCAGGATTAAGAGTCCAAGGTATTGTTGCGGCCAGAGAGTGTGGCTTTCCACTCGCAACCTTCCTCTTACGACAGCTTCTCGTAAGTTGACTCCGCGGTTCATTGGTCCGTTCCGTGTCTCCCAGGTCGTCAATCCTGTCGCTGTGCGACTGCTTCTTCCGCGACATCTTCGTCGCGTCCATCCTGTCTTCCATGTCTCCTGTGTTAAGCCCTTTCTTCGCACCCCGTTCGTCTTCCCTCCCCCCTCCCGTCCTTGTCGAGAGCGCACCTATTTACAAGGTACATAAGATCATGGACATGCGTTCTCGGGGACGGGGTCACCAATACCTAGTGGATTGGGAGGGTTACGGTCCTGAGGAGAGGAGTTGGGTTCCGTCTCGGGACGTGCTGGACCGTTCACTCATCGATGATTTCCTCCGTTGCCGCCAGGATTCCTCCTCGAGTGCGCCAGGAGGCGCTCGGTGAGTGGGGGGTACTGTCATGTTTGTCATTTATTATCATGTCTTGTCCCTGTGCTCCCCATGCTATTCGTTTCCCTCTGCTGGTCTTATTTGGTTCTTTCCCTCCTTCTATCCCTCTCTCTCCCCCTCCCTCTCTCACTCTCTCGCTCTCTCTTCTCTCTATCGTTCCGTTCCTGCTCCCAGCTGTTCCTATTCCCCTAATCATCATTTAGTCTTCCCACACCTGTTCCCGATCCTTTCCCCTGATTAGAGTCCCTATTTATTCCTTTGTGATCCGTTCCTGTCCCGTCGGTTCCTTGTTTTGTATTCACCATGCTGTGATTGTGTTTCGCCCTGTCCTGTCGTGTTTTTTGCCTTCATCAGATGCTGCGTGTGAGCAGGTGGCTCTATCAACTACGGCCTGCGCCTACCCGAAGCGACCTGCAGTCTGTGGCCGCTTCTCTAGTTATTCCCCTCTACAGACTAGAGGATTTTTGTTATTCCCTGTTTGGATTTAAATAAACTCTGTTTCTGTTAAGTCGCTTTTGGGTCCTCTTTCACCTGCATGACAATTCTGGGTAAATCTCTAAGAGCTTTACACACCTGGATTGTGCAATATTTGCACGTTATTCTTTTCAAAATTCTTCAGGCTCTGTCAAGATGTTGGGGATCATGGCTAGCCAGCAATTATCAAGCAGATTTAAGTCTTTTCGATGTCAAGCATACCCACACCATGATGCTGCCAACACCATGCTTGAAAATGAAGAGAATCAGTTACTCAGTGTTGTGTTGGATTTACCCCGAACATACGGCTTTGTATTTAGGCCAAAAAGTGTATTCCTTTGCTGTGTTTTGTTTCCCAGTAGTACTTTAGTTGCATACAAGATGCATATTTTGGAGAATTTTTATTCAGTATATTTGTATTCTTTTCGATCTGTCATTTAGGTCTTTATCATGGAGTCACTACAATGTTGTTGATCCATCCTCAGTTTTCTCCTGTCACAGACAGTGAACTCTGTAGCTCTTTTAAAATGACCAATGACCTCATGGTAACATCACCGAGCAGTTTCCTTTCAGTTCAGAAGGACAACTGTATCTTTGATCTGTCTGGGTGGTTTAATACACAATCCACAGCATCATTATTAACTTGACCATGTGCTTAAAGAGATATTCAATGTCTGATTTGTTATTGTTACCCATCTACCAATCACTGTCCCTCCTTCTTTATGAGGCTTTCGAAAATCTCCCTGGTATTTGTAGTTGAATCTGTGCTTGAAATTCACTACTTGACTAAGTGACCTTACAGATGTTGTATGTATGGTGGACAGAGGAAGGGGTGGTCATAAGAAAATCATATAAACCCCTATTATTTCACACAGACTGAGTCCATGTAACTTATTATGTGATTTGTTAATCCAACTAATTTAGGCTTGCCTAAACAAAGATGATGAATACTTTTTATAACAACAGTACACTGATTATACAAAACAAAACTGTGGGAGTCAATGTGGTCCAGATTTTTCTTCCACTTTGACATTACAGTATTTTTAGTAGATTGTTGACACAAAAGATAATTCAATCAATTTTAATCCCTCTTTGTAACACAATCAAATATGAAGAAATTTAACTAACCTCGTCCCCCAGGGCTAATTCAATAGGTTTTGACTAACAAGGTCCCAGGGCTAATTCAATAGGTTTTGACTAACAACGTCTCAGGGCTAATTCAATAGGTTTTGACTAACAACGTCTCAGGGCTAATTCAATAGGTTTTGACTAACAACGTCCCAGGGCTAATTCAATAGGTTTTGACTAACAACGTCCCAGGGCTAATTCAACAGGTTTTAACTAACAATGTCCCAGGGCTAATTCAATAGGTTTTGACTAACAACGTCTCAGGGCTAATTCAATAGGTTTTGACTAACAACGTCCCAGGGCTAATTCAATAGGTTTTGACTAACAACGTCCCAGGGCTAATTCAACAGGTTTTAACTAACAATATCCCAGGGCTAATTCAACAGGTTTTGACTAACAACGTCTCAGGGCTAATTCAATAGGTTTTAACTAACAACGTCCCAGGGCTAATTCATCAGGTTTTGACTAACAACGTCTCAGGGCTAATTCAATAGGTTTTAAGTAACAACGTCCCAGGGCTAATTCAACAGGTTTTGACTAACAACGTCCCAGGGCTAATTCAACAGGTTTTGACTAACAACGTCCCAGGGCTAATTCAACAGGTTTTGACTAACCTCCTCCCCGGGCTAATTCAACAGGTTTTGACTAACCTCTTCCCCGGGCTAATTCAACAGGTTTTGACTAACCTCTTCCCCGGGCTAATTCAACAGGTTTTGACTAACCTCCTCCCCGGGCTAATTCAACAGGTTTTGACTAACCTCTTCCCCGGGCTAATTCAACAGGTTTTGACTAACCTATTCCCCGGGCTAATTCAACAGGTTTTAACTAACCTCTTCCCCGGGCTAATTCAACAGGTTTTAACTAACCTCGTCCTCGGGCTAATTCAACAGGTTTTAACTAACCTCTTCCCCGGGCTAATTCAACAGGTTTTAACTAACCTCTTCCCCGGGCTAATTCAACAGGTTTTAACTAACCTCTTCCCCGGGATAATGCAACAGGTTTTAACTAACCTCCTCCCTGGGCTAATTCAACAGGTTTTGACTAACCTCTTCCCCGGGCTAATTCAACAGGTTTTGACTAACCTCTTCCCCGGGCTAATTCAACAGGTTTTGACTAACCTCTTCCCCAGGATAATGCAACAGGTTTTGACTAACCTCCTCCCCGGGCTAATTCAACAGGTTTTAACTAACCTCGTCCCTGTGGGCTAATTCAACAGGTTTTGACGAACCTCCTCCCCGGGCTAATTCAACAGGTTTTAACTAACCTCATCCTCGGGCTAATTCAACAGGTTTTAACTAACCTCTTCCCCGGGCTAATTCAACAGGTTTTAACTAACCTCTTCCCCAGGATAATGCAACAGGTTTTAACTAACCTCCTCCCTGGGCTAATTCAACAGGTTTTGACTAACCTCTTCCCTGTGGGCTAATTCAACAGGTTTTAACAAACCTCATCTTCCGGCTAATTCAACAGGTTTTGACTAACCTCTTCCCCAGGATAATGCAACATGTTTTGACTAACCTCCTCCCTGGGCTAATTCAACAGGTTTTGACTAACCTTCTCCCTGGGCTAATTCAACAGGTTTTGACTAACCTCGTCCCCCCGGGCTAATTCAACAGGTTTTGACTAACCTCTTCCCAGGGCTAATTCAACAGGTTTTGACTAACCTCACCCCCCCTTCCCCGGGCTAATTCAACAGGTTTTGATTAACCACGTCCCAAGGCTAATTCAACAGGTTTTGACTAATAATGTCCCCGGGCTAATTCAACAGATTTTGACTAACAAAATCCTAGGACTAATTCAACTGGTTTTGACTAACCTCGTCCCAGGACTAATTCAACAGGTTATGACTAACCTCGTCCCCGTGGGGTGGCAGCGTAGCCTAGTGGTTGCAACCTTCCGGTTACTAGTCCAAATCCCCGAGCCGACAAGGTACAAAATCTGTCGTTCTGATCCTGATCAGGCAGTTAACCCACTGTTCCTAGGCCGTCATTGAAAATAAGAATTTGTTCTTAACTGACTTGCCTAGTTAAATAAAGGTAAAAAAAAAAATCATCAGGTTTTGACGAACAATGTCCCAGGGCTAATTCAACAGGTTTTGACTAACAACGTCCCAGGGCTGATTGACCAGGTTTTGACTAACAACGTCCCAGGGCTAATTCAACAGGTTTTGACTAACAACCTCCCAGGGCTAATTCAACAGGTTTTGACTAACCTCTTCCCCAGGATAATGCAACAGGTTTTAACTCTTCTCCTCCCTGGGCTAATTCAACAGGTTTTGACTAACCTCGTCCCTGTGGGCTAATTCAACAGGTTTTGACTAACCTCCTCCCCGGGCTAATTCAACAGGTTTTGACTAACCTCTTCCCCGGGCTAATTCAACAGTTTTTAACTAACTTCTTCCCCGGGCTAATTCAACAGGTTTTGACTAACCTCCTCCCCGGGCTAATTCAACAGGTTTTAACTAACCTCGTCCTCTGGCTAATTCAACAGGTTTTAACTAACCTCGTCCACGGGCTAATTCAACAGGTTTTGACTAACCTCTTACCTGTGGGCTAATTCAACAGGTTTTAACAAACCTCGTCTTCCGGCTAATTCAACAGGTTTTGACTAACCTCTTCCCCAGGATAATGCAACATGTTTTGACTAACCTCCTTCCTGGGCTAATTCAACAGATTTTGACTAACCTTCTCCCTGGGCTAATTCAACAGGTTTTGACTAACCTCGTCCCCCCGGGCTAATTCAACAGGTTTTGACTAACCTCTTCCCAGGGCTAATTCAACAGCTTTTGACTAATAACGTCCCAAGGCCAATTCAGCAGGTTTTTGACTAACCTCATCCTCGAGCTAATTCAACAGGTTTTGACTAACAACGTCCCAGGAATAATTCATACATTTTTGACTAACAACTTCCCCGGACTAATTCATCCATTTTTGACTAACCTCGTCCCCGTGTGCTAATTCATCAGGTTTTGACTAACCTCACCCCCCGGGCTAATTCAACAGGTTTTGATTAACCACGTCCCAAGGCTAATTCAACAGGTTTTGATTAATAATGTCCCCGGGCTAATTCAACAGATATTGACTAACAAAATCCCAGGACTAATTCAACTGGTTTTGACTAACCTCGTCCCAGGACTAATTCAACACGTTATGACTAACCTCGTCCCCGTGGGGCGGCAGCGTAGCCTAGTGGTTGCAACCTTCCGGTTACTAGTCCAAATCCCCGAGCCGACAAGGTACACATTTTTTTTTTTTTTACCTTTATTTAACCAGGCAAGTCAGTTAAGAACACATTCTTATTTTCAATGACGGCCTGGGAACAGTGGGTTAACTGCCTGTTCAGGGGCAGAACGACAGATTTGTACCTTGTCAGCTCGGGGGTTTGAACTCACAACCTTCCGGTTACTAGTCCAATGCTCTAACCACTAGGTTACGCTGCCGCCCCAATCTGTCCTTCTGATCCTGATCAGGCAGTTAACCCACTGTTCCTAGGCCGTCATTGAAAATAAGAAATTGTTCTTAACTGACTTGCCTAGTTAAATAAAGGTTAAAAAAAATTAAAAAATTCATCAGGTTTTGACGAACAATGTCCCAGGGCTAATTCAACAGGTTTTGACTAACAACGTCCCAGGGCTAATTGACCAGGTTTTGACTAACAACGTCCCAGGGCTAATTCAACAGGTTTTGACTAACAACGTCCCAGGGCTAATTGACCAGGTTTTGACTAACCTCGTCCCAGGACTAATTGACCAGGTTTTGACTAACAACGTCCCAATGCTAATTGACCAGGTTTTGACTAACAACGTCCCAGGGCTAATTGACCAGGTTTTGACTAACCTCGTCCCAGGACTAATTCAACAGGTTTTGACTAACCTCGTCCCAGGACTAATTCAGCAGGTTTTGACTAACCTCGTCCCAGGACTAATTGACCAGGTTTTGACTAACCTCGTCCCAGGACTAATTCAGCAGGTTTTGACTAACCTCGTCCCAGGACTAATTCAGCAGGTTTTGACTAACCTCGTCCCAGGACTAATTCAACAGGTTTTGACTAACCTCGTCCCAGGACTAATTCAACAGGTTTTGACTAACCTCGTCCCAGGACTAATTCAGCAGGTTTTGACTAACCTCGTCCCAGGACTAATTGACCAGGTTTTGACTAACCTCGTCCCAGGACTAATTGACCAGGTTTTGACTAACCTCGTCCCAGGACTAATTCAACAGATAGAGAGTCAGCTGGTGGATGACACTGGGTTTATTACAAAATAACAGTAGAGATTTAGCCTGGGTAGCAGAGACTGATTCTCAAACTAGTAGAGATGTATTGTTTGGTCATTTGTAATCTTGACAAATACCCCACTTGAAACGAGGAGGGTAAAGGATAAAAACAGTGAGTCAATATAGGGAAAACCCAGAGTCCCTGTGAACCCCAAATAATAGAGGTGCCTTGTTGTATTGAAAGGCTGAATGTATGACATCACAGAGAAATCCGGGGTCAAAGTACACTCCCTTTGTCTAATTGGCGGCTTCCTGTCTCAGAGTGTAGGTTTTGGCTCTAACACAAAGTCAGGGGACGTTTATCACCCTCTGAATCACACTACTTGCTGAATCACTATTCCTATGAAGCACAATTAAATAAGGGGAGTTTTGGAATATTCCAGGAAACAACATTGAACACAAGACCAAGAATTGTATACTTAATGGTAGCAGTTCATCTAACACCAGCAATGAGAAGCACAACACAATAGTGTGTATTCTGTAGCCAGTGGAAGGCATGTTTCTCTTCTTTGTGACACCAGGCTTGTGAAGAACTTTGCCCACCGTCCATCAAGTCCTGCATCCAGCTGATGCTATGGGCTTTCATTCAGTCTTTACTAGGTTTAATATCACACCAAAATATATATTTGTTTGCAATAGAACATCATACAGGTATTCCCAGAACTCCAGATGTACCCTCATGAATGGCCAATCAAAACACAGCAAGACTTCACTGACACACCCCAATGGCCATACTTTCAGTATGTCTGTGCCCACTCTTTCTCAGTCTGAGTGGTGCTGTTGTGTTGTTATACTGTACCTCACAGGATGTTGTAGTGAGTCCATCTGTGTGTCAACAGTTTAAAAACGCTAGGTGGTCTGTCTGTCCACACTGTGTAGTCTAGCAAGGTGGGGCTTTCCCCCATGGTGTGTGTGTGTGTGTGTGTGTGTGTGTGTGTGTGTGTGTGTGTGTGTGTGTGTGTGTGTGTGTGTGTGTGTGTGTGTGTGTGTGTGTGTGTGTGTGTGTGTGTGTGTGTGTGTGTGTGTGTGTGTGTGTGTGTGTGTGTGTGTGTGTGTGTATAAGCTAATCAAGAAAGGGTAATATGTGTGGCTGGTTTTTGTGGGAGGATGTTTGACATCACATTGTGTAATGTAGTGGGCATGTGTGTCCTGACTGGCTGACTCACATGGTGGTAATGTTGTGTAATCACCATGGTTACCCAGCTCCTGATCCACCAGCAGCAGACAACGGGACTGCCACTGATTATGTCTTTCTCCTTCTCATGCAACAGAAGGAGACTGAAAACATCCCCTTACAGATGTAGGATCTTAATTTGAGCCAGTTTGTTACAGCAGGAGAATAATCCTGCAGCAAGAGGAAATGTGATTTATTATGTGGATTTATATAATGGACATTTATTTGATAGGGATTGATAAATTTTTCGTAGGGGGAAATCAAGTCTAACATTCTAAAGTCAAAATTACAGTTTTTAGAAGCCTTTTTAAACCTCGAACACACTACAAGTTTGTATTTCCTGCTTTGCAGGAAAATTCTCTGCAACAAAAGAGTGATCAGCACTTTGAGATATCAGCTGATGTACGAAGGGCTATATAAATACATTTGATTTGATCAAATCAAAGTATCTGCACTTTGCCCCTCAGGGTTAAGGTGCTTATTATACCTTCCACCCTAAGATGAACTGTGATGATGTTGGTAGAGTATGTGTTTACCTTCCACACCTGTAGAAAAGAACAAACTCTGCTTACAGATCATGTTACTCTAATTGTCTTGTTGTGAATGTATGGTACTGTATCCAACTATTTCCTGACAATGGCATTACAGTAGTTGCCATTAATGAAGTAATTTAGATCTTCACACCATTGTAAGTAAATATTTGTGATGTGATGTGATGTGATGTGTGTGTGTGTGTGTGTGTGTGTGTGTGTGTGTGTGTGTGTGTGTGTGTGTGTGTGTGTGTGTGTGTGTGTGTGTGTGTGTGTGTGTGTGTGTGTGTGTGTGTGTGTGTGTGTGTGTGTGTGTGTGTGTGTGTGTGTGTGTGTGTGTGTGTGTGTGTGTGTGTGTGTGTGTGTGTGTGTGTGTGTGTGTGTGTGTGTGTGTGTGTGTGTTTCCCCTCAGGTTGCTGGTTGGTTCTCCCTGGAGTGGATACAACCAGGACAGGAAAGGGGACGTCTACAAGTGTGAGATCAGAGGGGCCAGTTCAGGATGTCAGAGACTCAACCTGCAAAGTAAGACAGCTCCAGCTATTTTCTATAACCAACTCTTATTCATTTAGCAATCCTTGTGTGACTTGTGTAGTGTTATCTTGTGTTTTACCATAGCATTCCTTTAAATCTCTTTGAATCCTGTCAAATCTGTCTGTCAGTCAGAATTATGGCCACAGAAGTTAGGATGGGATTTTGTTCAGAGTTGAGAGTTCTCATTGAACTCTGTGCTCATTTTGGGTTTTAATGAATGTTAGTAAACCTCTGTAATTACACCATGAGAATGTATTCAATAACACTTTAAAGTGTTTTTCTTATTGCAGCATAATTATTCCTGTAAGTACAGTGTACTAACTGTTCGTCCTCTCCTGTTAGACTCAGTCAGCATATCAACAGTGAGTAATGTCAATGTCAACATGAGCCTGGGGCTGACCCTAACCCGTACAGCTACAGAAGATACATTTATGGTAATTTGATTTTACATCACTACTTCTGTACAGCTGTAGAACTACCCTAACCCTAGCTACCCTAAGCCTAGCTACCCTAACCCTTGCTACCCTAACCCTAGCTACCCTAACCCAAGCTACCCTAAACTGAGCTACCCTAACCCGAGCTACCCTAACCCGAGTTACCCTAACCCTAGATACCCTAACCCGAGCTACCCTAACCCGGGATACCCTAACCCGAGCTACCCTAACCCTAGCTACCCTAACCTGAGCTACCCTAACCCGAGCTACCCTAACCCTAGATACCCTAACCCGAGCTACCCTAACCCTAGATACCCTAGCTACCCTAACCCTAGATTCCCTAGATACCCTAGCTACCCTAACCCTAGATATCCTAGCTACCCTAACCCTAGATACCCTAACCCTAACCATAGCTACCATAACCCATAGCTACCATAACCCTAGATACCCTAACCATAATCCTAGCTACCCTAATCCTAGCTACCCTACCCCTAGATACCCTAACCATAGATACTCTAACCCTAGATACCCTAGCTACCCTTACCCTAACCCTAGCTACCCTAACCCTAGATACCCTAACCCTAGATACCATAACCCTAGATATCCTAACCCTAGCTACCATAACCCTAGCTACACTAGATACCCTAGATACCCTAAGCCTAGCTACCCTAACCCTATCTACCCTAACCCTGGATACCCTAGATATCCTAAGCCTAGCTAACCTAACCCTAGCTACCATACCCCTAGATACCTTAATCCTAGCTACCCTAATCTTAGCTAGCCTAAACTGAGATATCCTAGCTACCCTAGATATCCTAAGCCTAGCTAACCTAACCCTAAATATCCTAAGCCTAGCTAACCTAACCCTAGATATCCTAAGCCTAGCTAACCTAACCCTAGATATCCTACGCCTAGCTAACCTAACCCTAGATATCCTAAGCCTAGCTAACCTAACCCTAAATATCCTAAGCCTAGCTAACCTAACCCTAGATATCCTAAGCCTAGCTAACCTAACCCTAGATATCCTACGCCTAGCTAACCTAACCCTAGATATCCTACGCCTAGCTAACCTAACCCTAGATATCCTAAGCCTAGCTAACCTAACCCTAGATATCCTACGCCTAGCTAACCTAACCCTAGATATCCTACGCCTAGCTAACCTAACCCTAGATATCCTACGCCTAGCTAACCTAACCCTAGATATCCTACGCCTAGCTAACCTAACCCTAGATATCCTAAGCCTAGCTAACCTAACCCTAGATATCCTACGCCTAGCTAACCTAACCCTAGATATCCTAAGCCTAGCTAACCTAACCCTAGATATCCTACGCCTAGCTAACCTAACCCTAGATATCCTACGCCTAGCTACCCTAAACTGAGATACCCTAGCCCGCACGGTCACAAGGGAAAAATGTATTCATGGTAAGCAGATTTAACCTATATCTGATTGTACAGTTGGAAAACTCCTAGAAGATCAGTTTGGGATTGGCTGATAGCCTAAAGGTTGTTTTGGATGTTTTACCGTCTGTCTCATGCGTCTTCATTTCCTGGTAGACATGTGGACCTCTGTGGGCTCAGAAATGTGGCAGTCAATATTACTACCCAGGGATCTGTGCAGAAGTCAGCCCTCTCTTCAACCCCCTGTCTTCATTCTCACCTGCCCTTCAGAGTAAGAGTCCACAATCATTTTTACATGTGTATCCTTAGAATAAGAATTCTGTATTGTTTTCACCTTTGATTAAAAGTATAAATGAAGTCCTACTGTATATCATATTTAACATCCCTTTGTAATTGGAGTTATACATGGCTACTGTCTTTCCAGCTTGTGGGGGTCCCATGGATATTGCTATTGTCTTGGATGGCTCTAACAGTATATATCCCTGGCCACCAGTTGTGGCTTTCCTCAAGAAACTGTTGGAGAACTTGGATATTGGACCTGACAATACTCAGGTAAGTGACTGTCCCACTGGATGTCATAAGGTGAATGCACCAATTTGTAAGTCGCTCTGGATAAGAGCGTCTGCTAAATGACTTAAATGTAAATGTAAATGGGATCACAGTTGTCAGTGTACTGTACATCATTTCTGTACAACATAATTTCTGTACATCATTTCTACCTGGGCTCAGGTAGAATGAAATGCCACGACTGACATTTATTTATAGGAATTGTCAAAAGCCGGATGCAATCGACAATGCAGCTTTTAAAGGCAATGTTCCTGCGTTCTAGATCTCATTCAAGATAAACCATGCATATTTCGTCTCATTTTGAAATTGCCTTTAAAAGCCGCATTGCCGACAACCCACTGTCGGATTGAATCCTGGCCCAAGTAAATGACATGCATTTGTCCCTATCAGTTTGTTTGCTGACTTTATGTTTTTGCTTTCAGGTAAGTATTATACAGTACGCGGTTGATCCGTATTTTGAATTCTATCTGAAATCCTACAAAACCAAAGACTCAATCATTGCGGCCGCAGCGAACATACCCCAGAAGTCAGGCCTGGAGACGAACACCTTCCGGGCCATTGAATTTGCCAGGTGCGTCTCAGTGAGCAACACTTTCCCTGCCTGCAATGCCAACATTTTCAGTAATTTCCTCTTGTTTTCTGGTAGTCAATGGGTCCTTAAGTGACCGTGACCTCGTGTATTCTAAATAAACATATCCTGCCTCTGTTGACTCAACATATTTATAAAAAGACTTGAACAAAAGGATTAGAACCTCTATTTGCAAACTGAAAACCCCCCAAAGAGGGGGTTAGAATGGAACACTTGAATAGAATGGAAAGGAATACAACACTTGGAAGAATGGAATTCAATGGAATCCAACACAATAAAATGTGTCAGAACAAGCGTGTTAGAAGCTATGCTTTTTGCTATTGACTTGGGTTTGAGATGGATGTTGCTGTTTGACACCTATTGAGTGTGTATCTCAGACGGCAGGCGTTCCTGCCTACGAACGGTGCCCGACCTGGAGCCAGCAAGGTGATGGTGGTGGTGACGGATGGAGAGTCTCACGACAAGGGCCTCAAAGACGACGTCATCGGGAAGTGTGAGCAGGACAAGATCACCCGGTTTGGTATTGCTGTAAGTTAATATCACATTTAGCTTGACGTATATATATCTAGGTTTGTTTCTCTTTAGCAAAAGGCACATAGGTATACATACTTATATACAGTGTTAAGTGTGAGGTGTTAACATTTACTGTTTGATCCCATTTTTAACATGACATTTTTATGTTTGATTAATCGTCCCTTTCATTCTAATATAAATCGCTTTAAGATGTATTATTTATTATGTTTCTAGGTCCTCGGGTATTACATAAGGAATGACATCGACACTAAAAACCTGATTGCTGAGATCAAGTCCATCGCCAGTACCCCGACAGACAGGTACTTCTTTAATGTGTCAGCTGAGGAAGCTCTGCTTGAGATCGCTGGAACTCTGGGAGACAGAATCTTCAATATAGAGGGTACACTACCGTTTTCTAAAGTCATTTATTCAGATTTTTTTTATAGAGGTCAAATTTGTATCCATAATGAAAAAATATCGACCTATATACATTCCAGCAATATGAATGGACCTTGAAGACATGTTACCTTTTTAAGAAGGTAGCAGTCTTACTCTGTACAGGACACTAAACAAAGCCACTAATCTTTTCATTGTGTGTTGTCTCGAGAGACAGGTACTGGGAAAGGGGGTGATTTTCAGATGGAGATGTCCCAAGTGGGCTTCAGTGCCCACCAAACCAAGAAGCAGGTATGTATGGGCTATGGATACTATCACACAAACCTCCACATGTATTTCCAACCTGTAAACCTCTATTCAGCATGTTTAAACAGGCCATTCTCTCCCACTTGTTCTAGAATATGATGATGCTGGGTGCAGTGGGGGCCTATGGCTGGAGTGGTACTGTGGTTCACTACACTCCTCAGAAATCAGACATCTTCCCCAAGACGGCCTTCGAGAACATTCTAGAGGACAGAAACCACAGTTCACTATTAGGTATGTGAGTTTGATATGTTTTACAAGTCAATATTTGCTCCTTTATCTTCATTTTAAGCAGTGCTATTTTATTGTTGGTTTATCATACAGCACCAAGCCATTCTTACGCCTCTTGATTTTCCAACAATTTCTAAGCCAATTTGAATGTTTATTGGAGTTCAAACTAAATATATCTCGATTTACAGTGTGACTGGCAGTAAAACCTCTAGCACTGGATATTGTTACAGATCAGTCCATAATGTTCTGTTTGGCTGTTCGGTTCAGGCTACTCTGTGACAACGCTGAATGATGGCAGCACGGAGTACTACGTGGCTGGCGCTCCTCGGTCCAACCACACTGGACAGGTCATAGTGTACATCATCAACAACAAAGGACAACCCACCGTCATAGACTCCCAGAGAGGAGATCAGGTACGAGGATGGGACTGGCTGACAGAGAAGAGCATGTACCTTTTTTCTGGTGGTAGATGTCAAAGCTTTCTATTATCTCTGTTCTCTCTATTATCTATGTGTGATCTATCATATCTGACTTGTTAATGTTATTATCCTTTGTTTCTGCTCACTGGCTCTAAAGATACTGTGTGTTCCATGTGCTTTCTATTCTGTAGATAGGCTCTAAAGATACTGTGTGTTCCATGTGCTTTCTATTCTGTAGATAGGCTCTAAAGATACTGTGTGTTCCATGTGCTTTCTATTCTGTAGATAGGCTCTAAAGATACTGTGTGTTCCATGTGCTTTCTATTCTGTAGATAGGCTCTAAAGATACTGTGTGTTCCATGTGCTTTCTATTCTGTAGATAGGCTCTAAAGATACTGTGTGTTCCATGTGCTTTCTATTCTGTAGATAGGCTCTAAAGATACTGTGTGTTCCATGTGCTTTCTATTCTGTAGATAGGCTCTAAAGATACTGTGTGCTCCATGTGCTTTCTATTCTGTAGATAGGCTCCTACTATGGCAGTGTACTCTGTCCTCTGGATGTGGATAAAGATGGTGTGTCTGATATACTGCTGGTTGGCGCTCCCATGTTCATGAATGAACAGAAGAAGGAGACTGGGAAGGTCTATCTCCTCTCTTTCACCAAGGTAAGCCACACATACTGCACTCTACTGCACTGTGCTGTATTCTACTGTACTGCATAGTGCTGTATTCTACTGTACTGTACTTTACTGTGCAGTATTGTACTGTACTGTAACCTACTGTAGTCTACTGTATTGTGCTGTATTCTACTGTACTGTACTGCACTGTACTCTACTGTACTGTGCTGTATTCTACTGTACTGTACTGTACTCTACTGTACTGCACTCTACTGCACTGTGCTGTACTCTACTGTACTGTACTCTACTGTGCTGTAGTCTACTGTACTGTACTCTACTGTACTGTGCTGTATTCTACTGTACTGTACTCTACTGTACTGTACTCTACTGTACTGTGCTGTATTATACTGTACTGCACTGTACTCTACTGTACTGCACTCTACTGCACTGTGCGGTATTCTACTGTACTGTACTCTACTGTGCTGTACTCTACTGTGCTGTACTCTACTGTGCAGTATTGTACTGTACTCTACTGTACTGTAACCTACTGTAGTCTACTGTACTGTTACCTACTGTACTGTACTGCATTACATTACATTTACATTTAAGTCATTTAGCAGACGCTCTTATCCAGAGCGACTTATAAATTGGTGCATTCACCTTATGACATCCAGTGGAACAGTCACTTTACAATAGTGCATCTAAATCTTAAAGGGGGGGGGGGGGTGAGAAGGAAGTAGGAAGTACTGTACTGTACTCTACTATACCGTAACCTACTACAGTCTACTATATGTACTGTACTGTACTCTACTATACCGTAACCTACTACAGTCTACTATATGTACTGTACTGTACTCTACTATACCGTAACCTACTACAGTCTACTATATGTACTGTACGGTACTCTACTATACCGTAACCTACTACAGTCTACTATATGTACTCTACTGTACTCTACTATACCGTAACCTACTACAGTCTACTATATGTACTCTACTGTACTCTACTCTACGGTACTGTAATCTACTACAGTCTACTATATGTACTCTACTGTACTCTACTCTACGGTACTGTAATCTACTGCAGTCTACTATATGTACTGTACTGTACTATACTGTACTCTACTATACCGTAACCTACTACAGTCTACTATATATACTCTACTGTACTTTACTCTACGGTACTGTAATCTACTACAGTCTACTATATGTACTCTACTGTACTCTACTCTACGGTACTGTAATCTACTGCAGTCTACTATATGTACTGTACTGTACTATACTGTACTCTACTATACCGTAACATACTACAGTCTACTATATGTACTGTACTGTACTCTACTATACTGCACTCTACTCTACGGTACTGTAACCTACTGCAGTCTACTATATGTACTGTACTCTACTCTACGGTACTGTACTCTACTCTACGGTACTGTAACCTACTGCAGTCTACTATATGTACTGTACTCTACTCTACAGTACTGTACTCTACTCTACGGTACTGTACTCTACTCTACTATACTGTACTCTACTCTACGGTACTGTACTCTACTCTACGGTACTGTACTCTACTCTACGGCACTCTACTCTACTCTACGGTACTGTACTCTACTCTATGGTACTGTACTCTACTCTGTGGTACTGTAACCTACTGCAGTCTACTATATGTACTCTACTCTACGGTACTGTACTCTACTCTGTGGTACTGTAACCTACTGCAGTCTACTATATGTACTGTACTCTACTCTACGGTACTGTACTCTACTCTACGGTACTGTACTCTACTCTACGGTACTGTAACCTACTGCAGTCTACTATATGTACTGTACTCTACTCTACGGTACTGTAACCTACTGCAGTCTACTATATGTACTGTACTCTACTCTACGGTACTGTAACCTACTGCAGTCTACTATATGTACTGTACTCTACTCTACGGTACTGTACTCTACTCTACGGTACTGTAACCTACTGCAGTCTACTATATGTACTGTACTCTACTCTACGGTACTGTAACCTACTGCAGTCTACTATATGTACTGTACTCTACTCTACTATACCGTAACCTACTACAGTCTACTATATGTACTGTACTGTACTCTACTATACCGTAACCTACTACAGTCTACTATATGTACTGTACTCTACTCTACGGTGCTGTAACCTACTACAGTCTACTATATGTACTGTACTCTACTCTACGGTACTGTAACCTACTCCCAAAGCTTTCTCATGACAATGCCCAGCACATCTTCCTAAAGCGTTTCATCTCTTTTCTGAGGGCAGACCCAATGCTGTATATTTCATCTAATGCTTTCAGTTTGGTCTCCACACCACAACTTCTGAGCACAGTGGTTCAGGACATTCTGAAAGAGATCATCCTAAGCACACTTACAATATATTCAATATTAATTATTTTGCATTGGTGTTTCTAGGGCATCCTAAGTGACCAGGGGATCCTGAGGGGTCCGTCCCCGGCGGACAACGCTCGTTTTGGGATGTCCATCTCAGCGGTGCCTGACCTCAACATGGATGGTTACAGTGATGTAGTGGTGGGAGCCCCGCTGGAAGACAACAACAGGGGTGTCATTTATGTCTTCAACGGGGACAAGAAGAAACTGAGGACACAGTGTTCTCAGGTAGCGACAGGACTCAACACTGTCCTCTGAATACAGACCTGCTGATGATGCAGATGGTGCTCAGGCTGTTAGAAATCAGTCAACGTGAGCATTGGATGTGAGATCATCTTTTATCCTGTTCATTTCAGAGAATCCTGGGCTCCAAGCTGGACCCTGCATTGAAGTATTTTGGACGGTCCCTAGACACCAACTCTGACCTAAACGATGACACCATCCCAGATGTATCAGTGGGGGCTTATGGGAAGGTGGTCCAGCTCTGGTGAGATTTGCTAGTTTCTTCTCTTTTCTTTGTATTAACCCTGTTCCACCCCCCCAACTATATCATTTTGTTTCCCACAATTCCAACACGTCCCACTCAAGTTGCCAGCTGTTCTTAGCAGCTGGCCAACTTATTTTGGGTGAAAGTAACTCTAAACCAAACCAATGGAATTACAGTAGTTTGTGAGAGAAACATCCAATACTTGTCTCCTCAAGTTTTAGTTGACTGAGGGAGATGGACAGCTTGCTATTAACTGTGTAAACTAATTGAGTGTTGTTATCTCATCCCACTTCATATGAAGAGCAGAACAGCTAGCTGAAATACAATAATGTCCATTCCCCACTGGGTCTGACACTGCTGCTAACCACTTATACATAGCTGCTGATGTCCATTATATCATTATTTAAAGAATGAATCAACCAGTCAGTCAACCAATTAACCAATTAATTAACCAATAAAGGAATGAATCAATCAACCAATCTAAAGTTGACTCCTACATTGTGACTTAATGATTAGAATTTAGACAAGAAATCTCAGTAGACTGTTCCTCTCCCAGGTCTCGAGGTCTGGCTGTGGTGACAGCGAGGGCGACCTTTAACCCTGACAAGGTCAACATCCTGAGTAAGACGTGCAGGGTCAGTGGGAGGCTGGTGTCCTGCTTCAATACCACTGTCTGTTTCAGTGCAACCTTCAGGCCCAAGATACCTGTAGGACCTGTGGGTAAGCCCTGCTTTCCTGTGTCAATCTATCTCTCTCTCATTCTCCTTCTCTTCTACTTCCTCTCTCTCCCCCTCTCTCTCTCTCTTGCTCTCTCCTTCTCTTGCCCTCTCCCTCTCCCTTCCCCTCTCCACAGTCACTGTCATATCAGTGGCCACGTTCAGTATTATAGCAATGGTCTTAGCGCCCTCTAATTGTGTCTTGTTGCCTCTGTTACGTCTCACCTCAGCTCTCAGGTACAACCTGACCCTGGATGCTGATCTCCAGTCATCTCGTGTCACCTCCAGAGGTCAGTTCAGTAACTCGGAGAGAGTCCTGCAGAAAGATATCCGGGTTTCCACCAGGGAGCTCTGTGACACCTATGAGGTTTTTGTTCAGGTAAAGATAGATAATATGAAATGATGGTTTGCTGAATGAAGTGTGTCTGGTTTTCCTCCTTCATCAGGTCTTATTGAATGACTGTGTTAATTTTGAATGGAGGAAGCATCCTTTCAACACTTAAAGGGGCAATCTGCAGTTGAAACAATAACAAAGCATAACCACTCTCAAATTCATAGACAGAGCTATGGATGCAAGGACTGACCAATCCATGATATAAAAAATATAGTTTTAACCATGGTTTGAGGCTATACAGTTGTTGTTCGCATTTACATTGTTTACAAACATTGGAGTAAAACAAGCTTATGTTTAACCTCTCTGGGATATTTGGGATGGTAGCGTCCCACCCCGCCTACAGCCAGTGAAAGTGCAGGGCGCCAAATTCAAAACAACAAAAATCTCATAATTAAAATTCCTCAAGCATACAAGTATTTTATACAATTTTAAAGATAACATTCTCGTTAATCCAGCCACAGTGTCTGATTTCAAAAAGGCTTTACAGCAAAAGCACCACAAACGATTATGTTAGGTCACCACCAAGTCACAGAAAAACACAGCCATTTTTCCAACCAAAGAGAGGAGTCACAAAAAGCAGAAATATAGATAAAATGAATCACTAACCTTTGATGATCTTCATCAGATGACTTGTTACACAATACATGTATGTTTTGTTCGATAAAGTGCATATTTATATCCAAAAATCTAATTTTACATTGGCGTGTTATGTTCAGTAGTTCCAAAACATGCAATGATTTTGCAGAGAGCCACATCAATTCACAGAAATACTCATAATAAACATTGATAAAAGATACAACTATTATATATGGAACTTTTGATAAACTTCTCCTTAATGTAACCGCTGTGTCAGATTTCAAAAAGAATTTACGGAAAAAGCACACCATGCAATAATCTGAGTACGGCGCTCAGAGACCAAAACAGCCAAAGAGATATCCGTTATGTTGTGTAGTCAACATTAGTCAGAAATAGCATTATAAATATTCACTTACCTTTGATGATCTTCATCAGAATGCACTCCCAGGAATCCCAATTCCACAATAAATGTTTGATTTGTTCGATAAAGTTCATCATTTATGTCCAAATACCTTCATTTGTTAGTGTGTTTGGTAAACAAATCCAAACGCGCGTGCATGTCCAGCCGAAAGGTCGAACGAAAAGTCCAAAAAGTTATATTACAGGTCGTAGAAACATGTCAAACTAAGTATAGTATCAATCTTTAGGATGTTTTTAACATAAATCTTCAATAATGTTCCAATAATGTTCCAACCGGAGAATTCCTTTGTCTATAGAAAAGCAATGGAACGTGAGGTAACTCTCACATGACCGCGCGTCACGAGCTCGTGGCTCTCTGCCAGACCTCCCCTCTCATTCGGCCCTACTTCACAGTGGAAGCATCAAGCAAGGTTCTAAAGACTGTTGACATCTAGTGGAAGCCTTAGGAAGTGCAACATGACCAATATCCCACTGTATCTTCAATAGGGAATTAGTTGAAAAACGACAATATTTTTCACAGGTTTTCGCCTGACTAGTTCTATTCTACTCATTATACTCACAGACATCATTCAAACAGTTTTAGAAACTTCAGAGTGTTTTCTATCCAAATATACTAATTATATGCATATTCTAGCTTTTATGGCTGAGTTGCAGACAGTTTACTCTGGGCACCTTATTCATCCAAGCTACTCAATACTGCCCCCCAATCACCAAGAAGTTAAGGTACTGATGGGGTACGACAGTTGAACTAAGCTCATGAGGAATTTATAAGTTATATTCTTCAATAATCAATTGGTACATGTCATTAATATATCAATCTCTTTAAAAATAAATATATTATTATTTGAGAAAAATTGCCAATACTAATATTTACATGTATGTATAAACATTAAAAAGGATATAAAGTACACTACATTGCTGTATTCTCATGTGGTTTTCCTTATACAATTCCAAAGATGTTACTAAGTTCTGATCCTGTAGAGAATTAGCAATGTCCAGTATGTAGCTAAAATGTTGTACAATGTTTGTTGTGTTGCACATGTTCCCAGTCAAATGAATGAAACAAATCAAATCAATTCTGTCTTATTGTCTGCCAGGAGGCCCCTGACTTTGTGAGCTCAATCGGTCTGCGTGTGGACATCGCTCTGCATGACCCAGACTCCAGTCCTGTTCTAGATGTCCTCCGTCCTACTTCATGGGAGTTCTTTGTGAGTTTCAATAATATGTTTCAATAATATGTTGTAGAATAATAGTGAAGAAATAACACATATGGAATAATGTAGTAAACAAAAAAGTGTTAAACAAATCAAAACATTTTATATTTGAGATTCTTCAAAGTAGCCACCCTGTGCCTTGATGACAGCTTTGCATGCTATTGGCAGTTGCTTGAAGTTTTTTTTAAATGTCTATTGATGGTAGTATCTGTGCTTTATGTGTTAGTGCAGGGCTAGGGTTAGGGCTAGGGTTAGGGCTAGGGTTGGGGCCAGGGTTAGGGTTAGCGTTAGGGCTAGGGCTAGAGTTAGGGCTAGTGATAGTGTTAGGGTTAGGGTTGTGGTTGAGGGTTAGGGTTGTGGTTAAGGCTAGGGTTAGGGTTGTGATTTTGGTTGAGGCTAGGTTTAGGGCTAGGGTCGTGGTTGAGTCTAGGGTTAGGGCTAGGGTTAGCGTTAGGGTTAGGGTTAGGGTTAGGGCTAGGGTTGGGGCCAGGGTTAGGGTTAGCGTTAGGGCTAGGGCTAGAGTTAGGGCTAGTGATAGTGTTAGGGTTAGGGTTGTGGTTGAGGGTTAGGGTTGTGGTTAAGGCTAGGGTTAGGGTTGTGATTTTGGTTGAGGCTAGGTTTAGGGCTAGGGTCGTGGTTGAGTCTAGGGTTAGGGCTAGGGTTAGCGTTAGGGTTAGGGTTAGGGTTAGGGCTAGGGTTGGGGCCAGGGTTAGGGTTAGCGTTAGGGCTAGAGTTAGGGCTAGTGATAGTGTTAGGGTTAGGGTTGTGGTTGAGGGTTAGGGTTGTGGTTAAGGCTAGGGTTAGGGTTGTGATTTTGGTTGAGTCTAGGGTTAGGGCTAGGGTCGTGGTTGAGTCCAGGGTTGTGGTTGAGGCCAGGTTCAGGGCTAGGGTTGTGGTTGAGGCTAGGGTTAGGTTTGTGGTTGGGCTAGGGTTAGGGCTAGGGTTGTGGTTGAAGCTAGGGTTAGGGTTGTGGTTGTGGTTGAGACTAGGTTTAGGGCTAGGGTTGTAGTTGAGGCTAGGGTTAGGGTTGTGGTTGAGGCTGGGGTTAGGGTTGGGGTTGAGGCTAGTGCTAGGGTTAGGGCTAGGGTTGTGGTTGAGGCTAGGTTTAGGGCTAGGGTTGTGGTTGAGGCTAGGGTTAGGGTTGTGGTTAAGGATAGGGTTAGGGCTAGGGCTAGGGTTGTGGTTGAGGCTATGGTTAGGGCTAGGGTTGTGGTTGAGGCTAGGGTTAGGGTTGTAGTTGTGGTTGAGGCTATGGTTAGGGCTAGGGTTGTGGTTGAGGCTATGGTTAGGGCTAGGGTTGTGGTTGAGGCTATGGTTAGGGATAGGGTTGTGGTTGAGGCTATGGTTAGGGCTAGGGTTGTGGTTGAGGCTAGGGTTAGGGTTGTAGTTGTGGTTGAGGCTATGGTTAGGGCTAGGGTTGTGGTTGAGGCTATGGTTAGGGCTAGGGTTGTGGTTGAGGCTATGGTTAGGGCTAGGGTTGTGGTTGAGGCTGTGGTTAGGGCTAGGGTTGTGGTTGAGGCTATGGTTAGGGCTAGGGTTGTGGTTGAGGCTAGGGTTAGGGTTGTAGTTGTGGTTGAGGCTATGGTTAGGGCTAGGGTTGTGGTTGAGGCTATGGTTAGGGCTAGGGTTGTGGTTGAGGCTATGGTTAGGGATAGGGTTGTGGTTGAGGCTAGGGTTAGGGTTGTGGTTAAGGATAGGGTTAGGGCTAGGGCTAGGGTTGTGGTTGAGGCTATGGTTAGGGCTAGGGTTGTGGTTGAGGCTAGGGTTAGGGTTGTGGTTAAGGATAGGGTTAGGGCTAGGGCTAGGGTTGTGGTTGAGGCTATGGTTAGGGCTAGGGTTGTGGTTGAGGCTAGGGTTAGGGTTGTAGTTGTGGTTGAGGCTAGGTTTAGGGCTAGGTTTGTGGTTGAGGTTAGGGTTGGGGTTGAGGTTGAGGCTAGGGCTAGGGTTAGGGCTAGGATTAGGGCTATGGTTGAGGCTGGGTTTAGAGTTGGGGTTGAGGTTGAGGCTAGGGCTATGATTAGGGCTAGGGTTAGGGTTGAACTGGGATGTAGAACTGGGATAGGGCACCTCCACATCTGAATTCCCAATTCAACCCTTAAACAGAGTGTCATGTCTCTCTTAACACTCTTAACACAGATCCCATTCTCCAAAGACTGTGGCTCTGATGATCTGTGTGAGAGTGACCTGCTCTTGAACGTCAAGAAAGGAGAAATGATTCCCAGGTGAGATCTGACACTCAATCCAGCATAGTAAATCCATACTGAACACGGCGTCAGTGGTGCAGGCTACCTTAAACCTAAATCAATTCAATTCAAATGGCCTTTATTGGCGGAAACATATGTTTACATTGCCAAAGCATGTGAAACACAACAAACAAAAGTGAAATCAACAATCAGAAATGAACACTCCCTTTAACCTATAAGATCTCATGAATAGCAAACACAGTATTCCAAAATGTTTTTCTGTGGGACCGGACAAATAATTCATTTTCTGTTCTGCTGTTCTGCTTTAGTGAGAATAAACTTCCTCTATCAAGCCTTGCTGGTTAAAGAAAATGAATTCAGATAGTTTCATAAGTTGAAAGACAGAGGCCATGATTCAAACACACCACAATGTAGCAACATTGCACTGAACTTGACTTTTAAAATCAATTTCCCTGACATGATAGCATTGACAGTAAACACTATGGATGTCGGCTCTAACATAATTACCTTTAACAGTTAAGTGCAGTGCGATTTGTTTGAATCCAAGCGAATCATTAACAGACACACAGTACAGACAAACAGTACAGACACACAGTACAGACACAGTACAGACACACAGTACAGACACACAGTACAGACACACAGGACAGACAGACAGACAGACAGACAGACAGACAGACAGACAGACAGACAGACAGACAGACAGACAGACAGACAGACAGACAGACAGACAGACAGACAGACAGACAGACAGACAGACAGACAGACAGACAGACAGACAGACAGACAGACAGACAGACATTACAGACATACAGACAGACATTACAGACCAGACAGACAGACATTACAGACCAGACAGATATACATTACAGACAGACATTACAGACAGACAGACATTACAGACCAGACGGACATTACAGACCAGACATACAGACAGCACAGACATTACAGACATACATTACAGACCAGACAGACATTACAGACTGACAGGCATTACAGACCAGACAGACAGACATTACAGGCCAGACAGACAGACAAACATTACAGACCAGACAGACATTACAGACCAGACAGACAGACATTACAGACCAGACAGATATACATTACAGACAGACATTACAGACAGACAGACATTACAGACCAGACGGACATTACAGACCAGACATACAGACAGCACAGACATTACAGACATACATTACAGACCAGACAGACATTACAGACTGACAGGCATTACAGACCAGACAGACAGACATTACAGGCCAGACAGACAGACAAACATTACAGACCAGACAGACATTACAGACCAGACATGACAGACATTACAGACAGACAGACAGACAGACAGACAGACAGACAGACAGACAGACAGACAGACAGACAGACAGACAGACAGACAGACAGACAGACAGACAGACAGACAGACAGACAGACAGACAGACAGACAGACCAGACCAGACCAGACCAGACCAGACCAGACCAGACCAGACCAGACCGACAGACAGACAGCACCTCGGCCAGTCAGAGGGGTAGCATGATATATTTTATTTTCACTGCTCCAGTTAATGGTGACACTGTTAAAAGATTCCCCATCATAATATAGTGTCTTAATTACAAAACACTGAAACAGTCCCACCCCATCATAATATAGTGTCTTCATTACAAAGCACTGAAACAGTCTCACCCCATCATAATATAGTGTCTTCATTACAAAGCACTGAAACAATCCCACCCCATCATAATATAGTGTCTTCATTACAAAGCACTGAAACAATCCCACCCCATCATAATATAGTGTCTTCATTACAAAGCACTGAAACAGTCTCACCCCATCATAATATAGTGTCTTCATTACAAAGCACTGAAACAATCCCACCCCATCATAATATAGTGTCTTCATTACAAAGCACTGAAACAGTCTCACCCCATCATAATATAGTGTCTTCATTACAAAGCACTGAAACAATCCCACCCCATCATAATATAGTGTCTTCATTACAAAGCACTGAAACAGTCTCACCCCATCATAATATAGTGTCTTCATTACAAAGCACTGAAACAATCTCACTCACATACTGCAGGTATATTTTAACATTCATTCTTATCCCCTCTGTATTGTTTTGAGTAAAATGAGTGTTGTGTTTTGCAGCTCATCTAAGATGTTGGTCAGCTTTAAGAACAAGAGGCTGTCCTTCACTGTGTCTGTGACCAACAAGAAGGAGAATGCGTACAACACCCGAGTCATGGCCACATACTCCAAAAACCTCTTCTACGCCTCCATCAGTCCTCCAGTATGGATCAGCCTCTTTGATGTTTAGCATGACACCCACTATAGGATGACTATTTGCATATTTATCAGTAAACATTCCCTAAAATTGTGGGATTCATTTCAGAGTGATGAAACAGAGGTGAAGTGTAGCTCCACCCGAGAGACTCGTAGCCTCTCGTGCCAGGTGGGATACCCAGCTTTAAGGAAGACCCAGGAGGTAAGACCTGACGACAAAACAAAATACTATGGGTGTGTGTGTAGGTCTCTCTCTCTTTCCTTGTCAGCCAGGGTTGTCGTTTCCTAAACAATACACATCTGTTCCCTGCAGGTGACATTCGTAATCAACTTTGACTTCAATCTGAATCAACTGCAGACCGAAGCCGATGTGAGTTTTGAAGCTCTAAGGTAGGAGTACACAGAACTTGCTTGTTTGTTGATCACATAGTAATCTCTCTTAGTCCTATGGATCTTCTGTTACATGACTGATTGATTGATTGATTACATGTGCTTATTACAGTGACAGCACAGAGGTGAACCCCTCAGACAACCACGCCTCTATCTCCATCCCTGTCCACTATGATTCAGAGATCGCTCTCTCCAGGGAAGCAAATCTCAATTTCTACGTGGTTGACATGGACAATGAGGTGAAGACCACAGTGAATACTTTCAATGACATCGGTCCTGAGTTAAAATTCTCTCTGAAGGTGAGAAATAATGCACAAACAATCATTATGTGTCAGTCAGTCTGTGGTAAAATACTTCCCCTTGTGGTAGAAATGGTAAGACAGGTGTTTTCTCTTCTGTTCAGGTTTCGACAGGGAATTTCCCAGTGAATATTGCCTACCTCACAGTCTCACTGCCCAGCGATACAGCAGGAGGCAACCCATTACTGTATGTGACAGGAGTCAACACTGCACCTGTGAGTAAAAATAACCAGTCAACCTGTTTCTAAATAACTAGGCATGGCCCAGAGTTGCTGGTTCAAATCCCAGGTTTGACGGGGGAGAATCTGGCAAGAATTACCTTTCTGATGGACTTAGTTATATTTTAAAGAGATTGACTGTTGCCCTCTTGTTGTTCTGCAGGCTGGAGATGTTAGCTGTGAAGTAGCCAGCCTCGTCAATCCTCTGAAGATCAGTGAGAAGCCTTACACACCATCCTTCTCCAAGGAGAACCTCATGAGCACAGAGGAGCTGGTGCGTTTGTGTATGCATTCCTGTGTGTATTGTTTGTGACAGAGAGAGACAAAGATAGGTTCAAAGTTTTACATCTAATGATCTCCTCTGAATGCATACCTGGGTCATTCCTACGATGGTTCACAGTTTTACATCTAATGATCTCCTCTGAATGCATACCTGGGTCATTCCTACGATGGTTCACAGTTTTACATCTAATGATCTCCTCTGAATGCATACCTGGGTCATTCCTACGATGGTTCACAGTTTTACATCTAATGATCTCCTCTGAATGCATACCTGGGTCATTCCTACGATGGTTCACAGTTTTACATCTAATGATCTCCTCTGAATGCATACCTGGGTCATTCCTACAATGGTTCACAGTTTTACATCTAATGATCTCTGAATGCATACCTGGGTCATTCCTACGGTGCCTTTTGGAACTCATAACTTTTGAGGAAAAAATGATATATATTTAAAAGAAAAAGAGCATTCTAATCAGAGAAAAGGACATATTAAAAACATATTGGTCAAGCTCAGGCACTTTGTTTGTTTCAGGTTCTTTTTATAACCTTTCATGTGAATAATCCTAACAGGGTGGACATTTGGAGCCCAAATTCAAATCAAATCAAAATCAAATGTCATTGGTCACATAGAACACATTTAGCAGATGTTATTTTGGGTGTAGCGAAATGCTTGTGTTCCTAGCTCCAACATTGCAGTAATATCTACAAATTCACAACAATATCAACATATCTAAAAGTAATAGAATGGAATTAAGAAATATATACATTTTAGGACGAGCAATGTCAGTGGCATTGACTAAAATACAGTAGAATACTGAAACGAGATGAGTAAAGCAGTATATAACATTATTACAGTGACTAGTGTTCCATTATTAAAGTGACCAGTGATTCCATGTACAGTGGGGAGAACAAGTATTTTTTTTTTTTACCTTTATTTAACCAGGCAAGTCAGATAAGAACAAATTCTTATTTTCAATGACGGCCTAGGAACAGTGGGTTAACTGCCTGTTCAGGGGCAGAACGACAGATTAGTACCTTGTCAGCTCGGGGGTTTGAACTTGCAACCTTCCGGTTATTAGTCCAACGCTCTAACCACTAGGCTACACTGCCTGATTTTGCAGGTTTTCCTACTTACAAAGCATGTAGAGGTCTGTAATTTTTAAAATCATAGGTACACTTCAACTGTGAGAGACGGAATCTAAAAGAAAAATCCAGAAATCACATTGTATGACTTTTAAGTAATTAATTCGCATGTTATTGCATGACATAAGTATTTGATACATCAAAAGCAGAACCTAATATTTGGTACAGAAACCTTTGTTTGGAAATACAGAGATCATACATTTCCTGTAGTTCTTGACCAGGTTTGCACACACTGCAGCAGGGATTTTGGCCCACTCCTCCATACAGACCTTCTCCAGATCCTTCAGGTTTTGGGGCTGTCACTGGGCAATACAGACTTTCAGCTCCCTCCAAAGATGTTCTATTGGGTTCAGGTCTGGAGACTGGCTAGGCCACTCCAGGACCCTGAGATGCTTCTTACGGAGCCACTCCTTAGTTGCCCTGGCTGTGTGTTTCAGGTCGTTGTCATGCTGGAAGAGCCAGCCACGACCCATCTTCAATGCTCTTACTGAGGGAAGGAGGTTGTTGGCCAAGATCTCACGATACATGGCCCCATTCATCCTCCCCTCAATACGGTGCAGTCGTCCTGTCCTCTTTGCAGAAAAGCATCCCCAAAGAATGATGTTTCCACCTCCATGCTTCACGGTTGGGATGGTGTTCTTGGGGTTGTACTCATCCTTCTTCTTCCTCCAAACACGGCAAGTGGAGTTTAGACCAAAAAGCTCAATTTTTGTCTCATCAGACATTTACATTTACATTTAAGTCATTTAGCAGACGCTCTTATCCAGAGCGACTTACAAATTGGTGCGGTGCATTCACCTTATGACATCCAGTGGAACAGCCACTTTACAATAGTGCATCTAAATATTTTAAGGGGGGGGGGGTGAGAAGGATTACTTTATCCTATCCTAAGTATTCCTTAAAGAGGTGGGGTTTCAGGTGTCTCCGGAAGGTGGTGATTGACTCCGCTGTCCTGGCGTCGTGAGGGAGTTTGTTCCACCATTGGGGAGCCAGAGCAGCGAACAGTTTTGACTGGGCTGAGCGGGAACTGTACTTCCTCAGTGGTAGGGAGACGAGCAGGCCAGAGGTGGATGAACGCAGTGCCCTTATTTGGGTGTAGGGCCTGATCAGAGCCTGGAGGTACTGAGGTGCCGTTCCCCTCACAGCTCCGTAGGCAAGCACCATGGTCTTGTAGCGGATGCGAGCTTCAACTGGAAGCCAGTGGAGAGAGCGGAGGAGCGGGGTGACGTCAGACCACATGACCTTCTCCCATTCCTCCTCTGGATCATCCAGATGGTCATTTGCAAACTTCAGACGGGCCTGGACTTGCGCTGGCTTGAGCAGGGGGACCTTGCGTGCGCTGCAGGATTTTAATCCATGATGGCGTAGTGTGTTACTAATGGTTTTCTTTGAGACTGTGGTCCCTGCTCTCTTCAGGTCATTGACCAAGTCCTGCCGTGTAGTTCTGGACTGATCCCTCACCTTCCTCATGATCATTGATGCCCAACTAGGTGAGATCTTGCATGGAGCCCCAGACCGAGTGTGATTGACTGTCATCTTGAACTTTTTCCATTTTCTAATAATTGCGCCAACAGTTGTTGCCTTCTCACCAAGCTGCTTGCCTTTTGTCTTGTAGCCCATCCCAGCCTTGTGCAGGTCTACAATTTTATACCTGATGTCCTTACACAGCTCCCTGGTCTTGGCCATTGTGGAGAGGTTAGAGTCTGTTTGATTGAGTGTGTGGACAGGTGTCTTTTATACAGGTAACGAGTTCAAACAGGGGCAGTTAATACAGGTAATGAGTGGAGAACTGGAGGACTTCTTAAAGAAAAACTAATAGGTCTGTGAGAGCCGGAATTCTTACTGGTTGGTAGGTGATCAAGTACTTATGTCATGCAATAAAATGTAAATTAATTACTTAAAAATCATACAATGTGATTTTCTGGATTTTTGTTTTAGATTCCGTCTCTCACAGTTGAAGTGTACCTATGATAAAAATTACAGACCTCTACATGCTTTGTAAGTAGTAAAACCTGCAAAATCGGGCAGTGTTTCAAATACTTGTTCTCCCCACTGTACATAAGGCAGCAGCCTCTAAGGTGCAGGGTTGAGTTACCAGGTGGTAGCCAGCTAGTGATGGCCAAGAAATGACACACAAAAAAACAAATACTGCAAAGTTGCTTAGGAGCTAGAAGCAGTGCTGTCATGTCTGTCAATGCCATCTTAGTTCAACTTAGCCATAGCTCTGTGAGCAAGCAAGTTCCAGCTAGCATAATGTTGAACACTTGAACAGGATTTTAACTTCTCTATCAAACATATTTTAACATTTTGAAATTTTGTTGATTTTTCTCCATAATTAAGCCTAGCAGGGTGGAAATGTATGAGTGGGACATACAGACTAACAACATGAAACTTGGAAGAATAGATATAGCTGAATGTTTACATTTATTTAGCTTTGCACTCTTGTTTTCCCTCCAAAGAAATGATGACACTTCCTGAATGTGGTGTCATTGTAGGAAGGGGTTGTTTTCTTAGATGGAGAATTAAAACAAGCTAACAGGGTGGAAAGTGATATCAGGGACACTCAGAAAATCTTAAATAAAATAATAATAAATACAATAACCATGAGGGGAAAAAGCATTGATGAGAGAGAATTTAAATAGGGCTATAAAATACTTAAGAAAGATTTTAATTATGCTATTACTTTAAGGCTTATGTTTCTTGTGGAAGTTGATGAATAACATGGCAAAAACACCTACATCCTACATTCAAAATGCAGAAAATTCCCTTTCAAGATCCATATTTTTGTTGTTCTTTTAAGGTAAAGGACACCTGACCTTATATTTAAAGCCTTTTGTACTCCACATTTTACACTAAATAAGAAGTGGTATTTCCTCGGGACAGAAAAGGCACCGCATGGTAGGAATGACCCATCTATTGTTTTCGGATTCTTCCAGAACTGTAAGACAGCCAAGTGCCAGCCTATGAAATGTGTCCTGAAAGACATGGGGATGATGAGTGATTTATTTGTGAACGTGACCACGCGGATATGGAACGGCACCTTTGCTGCTGTAAGTATAGACAGACAAATTTGTCTGTTCCACATTGTTTACGTGCTTGCTTCTCCTCCTATTTAATGGTGTCCAGACATCACCTCATTAGTCCTCCTCTTGTGTTGTCTTTGAGCAGTCCTCATTCCAGTCCACTGTGCTGACTGTGAGCACAGAGATAGAGACTTCCCAACCTGAATTGCTGGTCATCTCTCACAAGCACCTGACGGTACTGGACTAATACATAAAATACTTCTCAATACACTAATGTTGTATCTCTGATGTCCAGGCAGAGTTTGTTCATTTGTACAAGTTCAATGTGTTTAGATGACCAGCATATTAACAGCTACACTCGTTGTATTGCCTGACTGCTGGTTTGAAACATCCCGTCTTCTCCTGAACACTGTCATCTGTCTCCTGACCTGTCTTCAGGTTGGCGTCACCATCAGTAAACCAGGGATGAAAGGGGAGATCCCTGTAGGCGTTATTGTGGGAAGTGTGATTGGAGGCCTGCTTCTATTGGCTCTCGTCATTGGCCTGCTGTGGAAGGTATGTGCCAGTCTTTTGCACTTTATGATGTAAAACTCTCTTATACTGAACTACTGAAAAATACAGAAGCTCTGAGCTATCCTAACTAGACCAGCTATCCTTACCTCTATCACGCCAGTATCCCTCCACATTGTAAATATGGTATTAGAACTGACCCTGTATATACATTTACATTACATTTACATTTAAGTCATTTAGCAGACGCTCTTATCCAGAGCGACTTACAAATTGGTGCGTTCACCTTATGACATCCAGTGGAACAGCCACTTTACAATAGTGCATCTAAATCTTTTAAGGGGGGGGGGGTAGAAGGATTACTTTATCCTATCCTAGGTATTCCTTAAAGAGGTGGGGTTTCAGGTGTCTCCGGAAGGTGGTGATTGATATACAGCGCTCTCCGTAATTATTGGGACAGTGAAGCATTTTTAAACATTTTGACCAAAGGTTTGGATTTGTCTGCACTTTAACCTCATGGTCATTGTTTGATTTCAAATCCAAACTTTTGGAGTATAGAGCCAAAATGTTTTTAAAAAAATGCTTCACTGTCAATTATTATGGAGGGCACCGTAGCTTCTTACTGTGTAGTGTTCTTATTGCTTAGCGTGTGTTTGTGTTCTACCTTGTTATTTTTAGTATTACATTGATATTGATTACAGCATTGTTGGGTTTGAAGCTTGCAGGAAAGGCATTTCACGGCACTTGTGCATGTGTCATTAAAAACGTGAAACATGAAATACTCCTACGTCATCTCTTATTCTTCCTTCACGTCTTCTGTTTGTGTACCTTTCTCTCCCTCTGTCTCACTCTCGCTCTGTCTCTATCTGTCTCTCCTTCCAGTTTGGTTTCTTCAGGAGAAAGTACCAGCAGCTGATGAAAAACACTGATGAAGACCAGGCGGAGACCGAGGGCCTGCAGGAGAACGCAGCAGCGTGAGAACCAGGCGCAGGAAAGAACCCATCTTAGAAACCACAATGTGCCAACGGACTGAGAACACAATGACCAAAGACCACAACCACAACCACACACAAACTGAACAAACATGATTTGTACTTACATATTGAGCAAATGGCTTGTTAGTGGAAGGGGCTGTTTGGGTGGTGGCTTTAACATGGTTTTGGTTGTGGAGTGAACGATTGCTTGGAGTGAACAGAAACACATTGTTTGAGCGTATTAGAGAGTGTGTTTTGATTGGGACCAAAGAGACAACAGATTTTATTAGTGGAGGTAACATGATTCTCTCACCACCAAACACTTCCAAGCGAAGACCCCGTTATGTCGGCCATCTTGGATCCTCCATAGGGACGTTATTTATCTACAGTGCATTTTTTTCTGGCCGAATTCATTCTTCAGTACTGGTTTTCCTTTTTATATATGTTCACGGAATTGTTGAGGCCTGTTGTTGAGTAAGAAGCTTGTGTATAGTAATTTGTCATATCAATTGATATTATTGATATCAATTGTTGAAAAGCACAGTAGTATACTGTAAACAGCCTTTCAAATGGATATAGACAATAGTTTACACATGAGAGCTTATGGACGCTATCATATCATAGCATAGCTAGCATATGGCGTTCTCGGTGCTTTACATTGCAGTGGGAGGGGTTTGGCATTATGTTGATGCCGAGGCATCCTTATTTGTGAAAGAGACATTTACTTGAATATCAAAATAATAACAGAACATCAACAACCCATCTCTTCTACTTTCTCTAAGGTACTTCCTGGCTTTGAGTATCTCAGTCACTGTTTTACAGAGACAACGCTGTATAATTACCCCAGCCATACAACTGCCTTGGGAGACACTGTGAAGACGCTGTCTTTAGAATGTACACTGTATTCAGATCAGATTAATGTAACATTTGATTCATTGTACTGTTTGTAAAAATGTAGTGATATTAATCAAAGCAGAGGTATTGAATGTGTAGAAAATAAGTATATTTATTGTGTGTTTTCTATATTAAATATGTATCATTCAAATTCTTTATTATCAATAGATAAAACATAACACTTAAACAAGTGTTTAACTTATTCCCTACATAGCTATGGTGAAAATGCATTAGAAGCACTTCCCGGTTAATCCGTTTATTTCGTACAGTCATTGTATCATGACTGAGAGAAACAACAGCATCTAATTAATTGTAGGATACAGACAGTAGCAGAGACTAAACTCTCTGAGATAATGTTTATGGGATATATTTTTGCACTGATATTTTTCCAGGTGTATTTTCAAAGGGTACATACCACTTCCTTCATTACGATTTTCGAGCATTCATTTTCAACATTATTGTGTTCATTGAAACTTTTGATTTTGTGTTGTAAATATGCTGATGGGGAATCTTATTTCATTAAAACTTTACGTACATAAAGGTGTGAATGACTTCATTTATATATTGTTGGGGACAGCTTTAGATTCACGGGTACTGTGTGTGATCTAATATTTGCCATAGAAAAGCTCCTAGATGAGCTCAGAGTTCAACTCTGTCCTGTCCACTGGCACTCATTGTTCTCTTTCCAACAGGACTCGTCAGCTTCATACACCTTCTACCAAAGACAGAAAAAAATCCTCCAGTATTAGCTTCCCGTGGAACTAATGCTGCGTTCATAACCAAGTGGAAGGTGGTAATTACCAGTTGAGAATTCGTAAATAGCCGTAAAATGCATTCATGTGCATTGAACACATTGGCTAATGGCCAACAAGCTGCATCAACCTTAAAATACAGCTATCATTATATTAAACAAATTATAATGTTTTAAAAAACATATTAATAGATAGCTTTTTATGACTGAATGTTTTGTTGTTACATTAAACTGCCAAAAATTATGTTATAGAGGTAATTTCTTTAGTAGGTCCTGTCAGAGGTCAGCATGTAGGAGAAGTCTGTGATCAGGATGATAGAAGTTACCCACTAGTAATTACCAATTAGATTATTCCAAGTCCAATGTGGTAAATACCACCTTCTTACTTGGATATGAATTCAGCATAATGCACCAATTCAAACTGTGTCAGATAGGCTTCAGACAGGCTCTGGAGCCGTGTGACTATCACTTGACAATGATTAGTTTCACGCAACGCTTACTTAATAGGTACCCTATGCCTTGTGATCATTATGCAGAGCATTGTGCAAAGTACACCATACATACATTTTGTAAACACTTTACATTTAGTTGCTATTATACCTGTGTAGTAAAAATGTCATTATTACTATAGTACTGTAACAACATTGTATTAACACATATTGTAACGGCGTTCTTCGTTTGTCGAAAGAGAGTCGGACCGAAATGCAGCGCGGTTGTTACTCATGATCTTTAATGAAGGATCGCGATACATGAACATAACTTATACAAATACAAAAACAACAAACGGAACGTGAAACCTATTACAGCCTATCTGGTGAACACTACACAGAGACAGGAACAATCACCCACGAAATACACAGTGAAACCCCGGCTACCTAAATACGGTTCCCAATCAGAGACAACGAGAATCACCTGACTCTGATTGAGAACCGCCTCAGGCAGCCAAGCCTATACAACACCCCTACTCAGCCGCGATCCCAAATACTACAAACCCCAATATGAAAATACAATAACCCCATGTCACACCCTGGCCTGAACAAATAATTAAAGAAAACACAAAATACAATGACCAAGGCGTGACACATATAGCATTTCCGTGATGACACTAACTGGTAATCTGTAACTCAGTTGGTAGATTATGGTGTTTGTAACTCAGTTGGTAGAGCATGGTGTTTGTAACTCAGTTGGTAGAGCATGGTGTTTGTAACTCAGTTGGTAGATCATGGTGCTTGTAACTCAGTTGGTAGATCATGGTGCTTGTAACTCAATTGGTAGATCATGGTGTTTGTAACTCAGTTGGTAGATTGTGGTGTTTGTAACTCAGTTGGTAGATCATGGTGTTTGTAACTCAGTTGGTAGAGCATGGTGTTTGTAACTCAGTTGGTAGATCATGGTGTTTGTAACTCAGTTGGTAGATCATGGTGTTTGTAACTCAGTTGGTAGATTGTGGTGTTTGTAACTCAGTTGGTAGATCGTGGTGTTTGTAACTCAGTTGGTAGATCATGGTGTTTGTAACTCAGTTGGTAGATCATGGTGTTTGTAACTCAGTTGGTAGATCATGGTGTTTGTAACTCAATTGGTAGATCATGGTGCTTGTAACTCAGTTGGTAGAGCATGGTGTTTGTAACTCAGTTGGTAGATCATGGTGCTTGTAACTCAGTTGGTAGATCATGGTGTTTGTAACTCAGTTGGTAGATCATGGTGTTTGTAACTCAATTGGTAGATCATGGTGCTTGTAACTCAGTTGGTAGAGCATGGTGTTTTTAACTCAGTTGGTAGAGCATGGTGTTTGTAACTCAGTTGGTAGATCATGGTGCTTGTAACTCAGTTGGTAGATCATGGTGTTTGTAACTCAGTTGGTAGATCATGGTGTTTGTAACTCAGTTGGTAGATCGTGGTGTTTGTAACTCAGTTGGTAGATCATGGTGTTTGTAACTCAGTTGGTAGATCATGGTGTTTGTAACTCAGTTGGTAGATCGTGGTGTTTGTAACTCAGTTGGTAGATCATGGTGTTTGTAACTCAGTTGGTAGAGCATGGTGTTTGTAACTCAGTTGGTAGATCATGGTGTTTGTAACTCAGTTGGTAGATCGTGGTGTTTGTAACTCAGTTGGTAGATCATGGTGTTTATAACTCAGTTGGTAGATCATGGTGTTTGTAACTCAGTTGGTAGAGCATGGTGTTTGTAACTCAGTTGGTAGATCATGGTGTTTGTAACTCAGTTGGTAGATCATGGTGCTTGTAACTCAGTTGGTAGATCATGGTGCTTGTAACTCAGTTGGTAGATCATGGTGTTTGTAACTCAGTTGGTAGATCATGGTGTTTGTAACTCAGTTGGTAGAGCATGGTGTTTGTAACTCAGTTGGTAGAACATGGTGTTTGTAACTCAGTTGGTAGATCATGGTGTTTGTAACTCAGTTGGTAGATCATGGTGCTTGTAACTCAGTTGGTAGATCATGGTGCTTGTAACTCAGTTGGTAGATCATGGTGTTTGTAACTCAGTTGGTAGATCATGGTGTTTGTAACTCAGTTGGTAGATCATGGTGCTTGTAACTCAGTTGGTAGATCATGGTGCTTGTAACTCAGTTGGTAGATCATGGTGTTTGTAACTCAGTTGGTAGATCATGGTGTTTGTAACTCAGTTGGTAGATCATGGTGCTTGTAACTCAGTTGGTAGATCATGGTGCTTGTAACTCAGTTGGTAGTTCATGGTGTTTGTAACTCAGTTGGTAGATCATGGTGTTTGTAACTCAGTTGGTAGATCATGGTGCTTGTAACTCAGTTGGTAAATCATGGTGCTTGTAACTCAGTTGGTAGTTCATGGTGTTTGTAACTCAGTTGGTAAATCATGGTGTTTGTAACTCAATTGGAAGATCATGGTGCTTGCTACGCCAGGAAAGTGGCTTTGATTGCCAGGACCACCCATAATGTATGCACATATGACTAAGTCGCATTTGGATAAAAGATCTGGTAAATGTTATATATTATTATATTATATTATTATTACATAGTAGATTATAAACAACGTTACTTGCTTATCTATCTGTAACTACATGATCAGGTGTTTTTACCTTCTTCCATATGGAAACGGTGGCTTTCAGGGTGTTTTTACCTTCTTCTAAATGGGAACGGTGGCTTTCAGGGTGTTTTTACCTTCTTCCATGTGGAAACGATGGCTTTCAGGGTGTTTTTACCTTCTTCCATGTGGAAACGTGTCACGACTCCGACCGAAGGACACTCCCCTTCCCGTTCGGGTGGCGCTCGGCGCTCGTCGTCGCCGGCCTACTAGCTGCCACTGATTATTTCCTCCCCCTCCTTATGTGTTTATTGAATGCACCTGTTTTGAGTTCGGTAGTTAGTAGTAGGCTTTATTAGTCAGCCGGCCCGCCTGGTTCCTTGTGCGGGATTAATTATTGTGACCGTCTGTTTGGTGTACACGTCTATGGGTTTTGTGTTTTCCCATTTTGTGGGTTTTCCCTGGACAGTTTAAGTCCCCCTGTTTGGGGCATTTGTTTATTCTTTACATCCTGTGTGTTCGTGAGGGTTGGCTTATGTTCGCCGTTTCTCAAATAGCACTCACCTGAACTCTCTGCTTCCTGCGCCTGACTCCTCACCCACTACACTCAGATCGTTACAGAGTCCCGCACCTCTGAGGAATGGAGTCAGCAGGAGCAACAGCCACTCCCCTCCCATCGATGGAAGAGAGGGTTCTACATCACACCACCGTTCTCCAACGGATCGGAACGGCGGTGGATCTGGTGAGGGAGAGAATGGACCGATGGGAGAGAAGCGGTCTCCTCTCTCCACCTTCGGCCCCCCCTCCTCAGGATTCCCCATCTCCCGACTCCAGCACCCTCCGTCTTACGCTCCCGAGGGTCTATGATGGAGCAGCAGCAGGGTGCCAGGGGTTCTTACTCCAGCTGGAACTGTACCTGGCCACCGTCAGACCCACTCCCTCGGGAGCAGAGAGGGTGAATGTCCTCATCTCCTGCCTCACGGGTCGTGCTCTGGAGTGGGCAAACTCCCTAGATAGCTGGCCATTAGGGTCAGGGGTTGTCAGGGAGACCACGATTTCACTGGACATGTTAAAGCAGGGGAATCATAGGGAGCGTATCAGTCTCTATAATATTGATTCGCCTGCGTTTCCAGTGGTGTTAGGGATTCTCTGGCTGGCCCGGCACAATGCTAAAATTTTGTGGAGAAAGGGGGTTCTCCAGGGGTGGTCAGAGGAGTGTTCTGGAAGGTGTCTGGGAGTTTCCGTCGGTGCGACCTCGGTGGAAATTCCAGACCAGGGTCCCACAGTGTGCATTCCCCCGAGTATGCCGATTTGGCAATCGCTTTTAGTAAAAAGAAGGCGACTAAATTACCACCACATCGACCGGGAAGGGATTGTGCGATAGATCTCCAGGGTAACGCTGCGCTTCCCAAGAGTCATGTGTACCCATTGTCCCAAGAGGAGACGTTGGCTATGGAGACATATATCATGGAGTCTTTGGGACAGGGGTACATTCAGTCCTCCATTTCACCCGTCTCCTCGAGTTTCTTTTTTGTGAAGAAAAAGGAGGGAGGATTGCGTCCGTGTATTGATTATAGAGGTCTAAATGCCATCACAGTGGGGTTCAGCTACCCACTACCTCTCATTGCTACGGCAGTGGAATCCTTTCAGGGAGCGCAGTTCTTCACAAAATTGGATCTCAGGAGTGCGTATAGCCTGGTGCTTATTCGGAAGGGAGACGAGTGGAAAACCGCATTTAGTACCACATCGGGCCACTATGAGTACTGCGTCATGCCGTATGGGTTAAAAAATGCTCCAGCCATTTTTCAATCCTTTGTAGACGATATTCTCAGGGACTTGCACGGGCAGGGAGTGGTTGTTTATATGAGCATGACCTATACGTCAAGGCTGAGAAGTGTGTGTTCTCCAAACGAGCCGTCTCCTTTCTGGGTTATCGCATTTCCACCTCGGGGGTGGAGATGGAGGGTGACCGCAGTAAGGCCGTGCGTAATTGGCCGACTCCGACCATGGTAAAAGAGGTTCAGTGGTTTTTGGGTTTTGCCAACTACTACTGGAGTTTTATCCGGGGTTTTGGCCAGGTAGCGGCTCCCATTACCTCACTGCTGAAGGGGGGCCCGGTGCGGTTGCGGTGGTCAGCAGAGGCGGACAGAGCTTTCAACAAGTTGAAGGCGCTGTTCACGGATGCTCCCGTGTTGGCGCATCCGGACCACTCTCTAGCATTCATAGTGGAGGTGGACGCGTCCGAGGCTGGGGTGGGTGCCGTGCTATCACAGCGCTCCGGTACGCCACCAAAACTCCGCCCCTGCGCTTTCTTCTCGAGTAAGCTCAGCCCAGCGGAGCGTAACTATGATGTGGGGGACCGGGAGTTGTTAGCGGTGGTCAGGGCTCTGAAGGTGTGGAGACACTGGCTTGAGGGGGCTAAGCACCCCTTTCTCATCTGGACCGACCACCAAAATCTGGAGTATATTTGGGCAGCTAGGAGACTGAACCCGCGTCAGGCACGGTGGGCCATGTTTTTCACTCGATTCCGGTTCACTTTATCTTATAGACCGGGCTCCCAGAACGTGAAGGCGGACGCACTGTCCCGCATTTACGACACGGAGGATAGGTCCACCGAACCTACTCCCATCCTTCCGGCCTCAAAGCTGATGGCACCGGTGTTGTGGGAGGTGGACTCGGACATCGAGCGGGCGTTACTGGCTGAACCCGCGCCTCCTCAGTGTCCGGCGGGGTGGAGGTACGTGCCGCTTGGTGTTCGGGACCAACTGATTCGGTGGGGTCACGTCCTACCCTCCTCGGTCATCCTGGGGAGAGGAGGACCGTGGGAAGCCTTCGGGGGAGGTATTGGTGGCCTACCTTGGCTAGGGACGTTAAGGTTTATGTCCCCTCCTGTTCGGTATGCGCCCAGAGTAAGGCTCCTAGGCACCTTCACAGAGGGAAGGTTCCACTACGGCCATGGTCACATCTATCCGTAGATTTCCTGGCCGACCTTCCCCCGTATCAGGGCAACACGACGGTTCTGGTGATTGTGGATCGGTTCTCTAAGTCCTGCCGTCTCCTCCCGTTGCCCGGTATCCCAACAGCCCTACAGACTGCGGAGGCATTATTCACCCACGTCTTCCGGCACTACGGGGTGCCGGAGGACATCGTTTCTGATCGGGGCCCCCAGTTCACGTCCCGAGTATGGAGGGCGTTCATGGAGCGTCTGGGGGTCTCGGTCAGCCTGACCTCCGGTTATCACCCCGGAAGTAATGGGCTGGTGGAGAGAGTAAACCAGGAGGTGGGTAGGTTTCTGCGGTCGTACTGCCAGGACCGGCCAGGGGAGTGGGCGAGATACATCCCCTGGGCTGAAATGGCCCAGAACTCACTACGCCACTCCTCTACTAATGTGTCCCCCTTTCAGTGTGTGTTGGGGTACCAGCCGGTCCTGGCACCATGGCATCCGAGCTGGACCAAGGCTCCTGCGGTGGAGGAATGGGTGCAGCGCTCCAAAGAGACCTGGAGGGCCGTCCAGGAATCCCTTCAACAGGCTAGTGGATGGCAGAAAATGAGTGCTGACCGCAACCGCAGTGAGGCCCCCGTGTTTGTACCAGGGGACAGGGTCTGGCTCTCGACCCAAAACCTGCCCATCCGCGTGCCCTGCCAGAAGCTTGGGCCGCAGTGTGTAGGGCCGTTCAAAGTCCTGAGGAGAATAAACGAGGTGTGTTATCGATTACAACTCCCTTCCTATTATCGTATTAACCCCTAGTTTCATGTGTCTCTCCTCAGGCCGGTGGTAGCTGGTCCCCTACAGGACGGTGAGGTGCTGGAGGTCCCTCCTCCCCCTCTGGACATCGAGGGGTGCCTGGCGTATACGATACGGGCCATTCTGGACTCGAGACGCCGGGTGAGGGGCCTGCAGTACCTCGTGGACTGGGAGGGGTACGGTCCAGAGGAGAGGTGCTGGGTACCCACCAGGGACATTTTGGATCCGTCAATGTTGAGGGATTTCCATCGCCTCCATCCGGTTCGCCCTGCGCCTCGTCCTCCAGGTCGACCTCGAGGCTGGTGTCGGCGCGCTGCGGGAGCCGCGCTTCAAGGGGGGGGGGGTACTGTCACGACTCCGACTGAAGGACACTCCCCTTCCTGTTCGGGTGGCGCTCGGCGCTCGTCGTCGCCGACCTACTAGGTGCCACTGATTATTTCCTCCCCCTCCTTATGTGTTTATTGAATGCACCTGTTTTGAGTTAGGTAGTTAGTAGTAGGCTTTATTAGTCAGCCGGCCCGCCTGGTTCCTTGTGCGGGATTAATTATTGTGACCGTCTGTTTGGTGTACACGTCTATGGGTTTTGTGTTTTCCCATTTTGTGGGTTTTCCCTGGACAGTTTAAGTCCCCCTGTTTGGGGCATTTGTTTGTTCTTTACGCCCTGTGTTTTCGTGAGGGTTGGCTTATGTTCGACGTGTCTCTGTACATTAAGATAGCACTCACCTGAACTCTCTGCTTCCTGCGTCTGACTCCTCACCCACTACACTCAGATCATTACAAAACGGTGTTTTTTCAGGGTGTTTTTACCTTCTTCCATATGGAAACGGTGGCTTTCAGGGTGTTTTTAGCTTCTTCTAAATGGGCACGGTAGCTTTCAGGGTGTTTTTACCTTCTTCCATATGGACACGGTGGCTTTCAGGGTGTTTTTACCTTCTTCCATATGGACACGGTGGCTTTCAGGGTGTTTTTACCTTCTTCCATATGGACACGGTGGCTTTCAGGGTGTTTTTGCCTTCTTCCATATGGAAACGGTGGCTTTCAGGGTGTTTTTACCTTCTTCCATATGGACACGGTGGCTTTCAGGGTGTTTTTACCTTCTTCCATATGGACACGGTGGCTTTCAGGGTGTTTTTACCTTCTTCCATATGGACACGGTGGCTTTCAGGGTGTTTTACCTTCTTCCATATGGAAACGGTGGCTTTCAGGGTGTTTTTACCTTCTTCCATATGGACACGGTGGCTTTCAGGGTGTTTTTACCTTCTTCCATATGGACACGGTGGCTTTCAGGGTGTTTTTGCCTTCTTCGATATGGACACGGTGGCTTTCAGGGTGTTTTTACCTTCTTCCATATGGACACGGTGGCTTTCAGGGTGTTTTTACCTTCTTCCATATGGACACGGTGGCTTTCAGGGTGTTTTTACCTTCTTCCGTATGGACACAGTGGCTTTCAGGGTGTTTTTACCTTCTTCCATATGGACACGGTGGCTTTCAGGGTGTTTTTACCTTCTTCCATATGGACACGGTGGCTTTCAGGGTGTCTATACAGAACTGCACTGCCTCCAGAGCGTTCCCTTGGGGAGGAGATGAGATGCCGATGATCACACCGGCCTCATTCACAGGCACCAGTTTGGAAAACAGAAGAATTAACTTAGTCTTGAAGCAGTCTCTCATAAAGTTACAGTTCCCTTCCCATAGTCTCACATAGTAACAGAGTTACTGTCTCAGAGTTACAACACTGTAATTGCTTAGTTAGTTAGTTAGTTAGTTAGTTAGTTAGTTAGTTAGTTAGTTAGTTAGTTAGTTAGTTAGTTAGTTAGTTAGTTAGTTAGTTAGTTAGTTAGTTAGTTAGTTAGTTAGTTAGTTAGTTAGTTGGTTGGTTAGTTAGTTAGTTAGTTAGTTAGTTAGTTAGTTAGTTAGTTAGTTAGTTAGTTAGTTAGTTAGTTAGTTAGTTAGTTAGTTAGTTAGTTAGTTAGTTTGTTTGTTTGTTTGTTTGTTTGTTTGTTTGTTTGTTTGTTTGTTTGTTTGTTTGTTTGTTTGTTTGTTTGTTTGTTTGTTAGTTTGTTTGTTCGTTAGTTTACCAGGAATGCGACACTGAGAGTTTTGTGAAGCTCACTCCAGTCGATGACGGACACAGATGTGCCTGACAGTGGGCCATCTTGCCCTCATGTCTGTGTAGATCTTCCTGAATTCTGATTGGGCCATAGGGACATAGGCTTCATACTCCAACTGCACCACCTTCTTCCCCTCAAAATTGTTCCTTGTCATCCCTGAAATAATGAATTAATCACCATCACGGACATCCTGGCCTTGACTGAACATGTGTGAGCGACTGTGTTCAAACTTCCAACCAGGGTCTATTGTGTGCCACGAGACTGTCTGTATTAGCCTGCTGAGCTAAAGCCTAACACAAGCCTTCAGTGTAAATGGGTGCGCTCTGATCAGTGGTGTAAAGTCCTTAAGTAAAAATACTTTAAAGTACTACTGAAGTAGTTTTTTGGGGTATCTGGACTTTACTATTTATATTTTTGACAACTTTTACTTCACTACATTTCTCAAGAAAATAATGTACTTTTTACTCCATACATTTTCCCTGACACCCAAAAGTACTAGTTATATTTCAAATGCTTAGCAGGACAGGAAAATGGCACTTCTCATGAGAACATCCATGGTCATGTTATGCAGGTGAATGAGGACCCAAAAGCGACTTAGCGAAAACAGAGTCTTTATTCCAGTAAATGGCAAAAGTAATAATCCTGGAAAACTCAAGACGAAAACAAAACAGGAAAAAACTTAAATCCACTCGTAATAACGAGGACAGACTGGAGACTCGACCATTGACTGCAGGTTGCTTCGGGAAGGCACCGACCGTAGCAGACTAAGACACCTGCTCACACGCAGCATCTGAAGGAGACAAGACACGACAGGGCGAGACAAGGACACAGCACAGCTAACATCATACAAGGATCCGACAAGGACAGAAGTGGAAAACAAGGGGAGAAATAGGGACTCTAATCAGAGGACAAAATAGGGGACAGGTGTGAAAAGACTAAATGAGTGAGTTAGGAGAATGAGGAACAGCTGGGAGCAGGAACGGAACGATAGAGAGAAGAGAGAGAGGGAGGGGGAGAGAGAGGGATAGAAAAAGGGAACGAACCTAATAAGACCAGCAGGGGGAAACGAACAGAAGGGAAAGCACAAGGACAAGACAATATATGACAAAACATGACAGGTCATCCCTACTGCCTCTGATCTGATGGACTCACTAAACACAAATGCTTTGTTTGTAAATTATGTCTGAGTGTTAGAGTGTGCCCCTGGCTATCCTCAAAAAAAATTCAAAGTTATGGTGCCGTCTGGTTTGCTTAATATAAGGAGTGTGAAATGATTTATACTTTTGATACTTAAGCATATTTTAGCAATCAAATGTCATTTTGATACTTCAGTAAAAGTCTACATTTTTTGGTTTTAAATATATTTAATGAAGACATTCACACTATGAAAAAACACATATGGGCCAACTCATTCAAGGGTTTTTCTTTATTTTGACTATTTTCTACATTGTAGAATAATAGTGAAGACATCAAAACTATGAAATAACACATATGTAATCATGTAGGAACCAAAAACGTGTTAAACAAATCAACATATATTTTATATTTCAGATTCTTCAAAGTATTCACCTTGTCTTGTTGACAGCTTTGCACACTCTTGGCATTATCTCAACCTGCTTTATGAGGAATGCTTTTTCAACTGTCTTTAAGGAGTTCCCACATATGCTGAGCACTTTTTGGCTGCTTTTCCTTCACTCTGCGGTCCAACTCATTCCAAACCATCTCAATTGGGTTGAGGTCAGGTGATTGTGGAGGTCAGGTCATCTGATGCAGCATTATATCACTCCCCTTCTTGGTGAAATAGCCCTTACACTGCCTGGAGGTGTGTTTTGGGTCATTGTCCTGTTGAAAAACAAATGACAGCCCCACTAAGCGCAAACCAGAAGGGATGGCTTATACTGAATACTGTAGCCATGCTGGTTAAGTGTGCTTTGAACTGTAAATAAATCACTGACAGTGTCAAGAGCAAAGCACCCCCACACCATCACACCTCCTCCTCCATGCTTCACGGTGGGAACCAAGCATGCGAAGATCAACCATTCACCTACTCTGCGTCTCACAAAGGCATGGTGGTTGGAACCAAAAATCTGAAATTTGGACTCATCAGACCAAAGGATATATATCCACCGGTCTAATATCCATTCCTTGTGTTTCTTGGCCCAAGCAAGTCTCTTCTTCTTTTTGGTGTTCTTTAGTAGTGGTTTCTTTGCAACAATTCAACCATGAAGGCCTGATTCACACGGTCTTCTCTGAATAGTTGATGTTGAGATGTGTCTGTTACTTGAACTCTGTGAAGCATTTATTTGGGCTGGAATTTCTGAGGCTGGTAACTCTAACGAACGTATCCTCTGCAGCAGAGGTAACTCTGGGTCTTCCTTTCCTGTGGCAGTCCTCTTGAGAGCGGTCCTCGTGAGAACACTTTCTTTGGTTACTACATGATTCCATATGTGTTCTTTTATAGTTTTGATGTCTTCACTACTATTCTACAATGTAGAAAATAGTAAAAATAGTGAAAAACCCTTGAATGAGTAGGTGTGTCCAAACTTTTGACTGATACTGTATATGGAGATGAGATATGTGTAAAGTCCCTACTCAACTATGAAGATGGAAATTGCACCACAGGAGGGGCTGGTGAGGAGTCTGACACTGCATCCACAGAGAGCTTGTCATGGGTCACCTTGATCAGGTCGCTCAGCCCCCTTCCTCCTTCCTCAGACATCTCTGTATTAGGAATGAGGGATGAGGAAGCTAAAATAAGCAGTCAGGGGATCATATAAGTAAAACTGAAATTAGTAGAGATAGAAAGATTTCTGCTGGAAAAATAAACTATACACTAGATGAAATTGAGATCACAATTCACCTCGATATTCTGAGATAGTGTAATTAACTATTGTGTGTTTGAGTTCTGGTAGGCTATTGTTGACAGCAACATGTCTCACCTGAATTAAGAGGCCTATTTATCCCCCACTTAGAGGTGGAATGACAGCAACTTCGCCACTGTCCCTCAGGCTCATGCGCTAGTCCCCAAGGGCCACATGCTCCTGACGCACAGCCAAAGCAAATGAATGGTGCACGGCAAACAGTCTGGAGAATAAAGACGATACATTACATCATGAGTTAAATGACAAATAGCTGTTCGAATTCAACTTGTATGGTCTCTTATTTACCTGGGGTGTCTGTTTGCAAGGTTCCCCCACAGCTCAAGGGTCATCAGTTCTGAAGGGACCCTGATCGTCTCTGATTTGTGTCCCGTCAACTCAGCATTTTTGGCGAAATACGACACGGACGTCTATTATAAACGTAAAGACAGTAAGACACTAATCAATTGTAGTTCCACTCATGACAGAGAGACGTAAACAATTCAGATAAACCTTGAGCTGTCACTGTCATGTTGGAGAGTTCTGCAAATAGTGGTTTCAAATGAGTGCAATAGGCTGTTTAAAAGTGTTCATTTGCCAGGCTATTTCAAACCAGTATTTGCAGAACTCTCCAACATGACAGTAACAGGTCAACACTCTTAAACAGCCTATTGCTCTTACTTCGGTAGTCATGAATGAAGTTGTATCCGCAACATTGATCAAATGAATGTAGGCTACTATGTTACTACTGCCAGACCCTGGACCATGTGTATTTACCTCCCCAGTCGCTCATCGTCGCAGTCAGCTGACTGGTATGCAGGAAATAGGAGGCGTACACATCCACGCCAATATTATTATTGCGGACAGACCACTAGATGTCCCCCTAATGCATATAGGCTAGACCCAAACAAATCAATATTATTATTGCGGACAGACCACTAGATGTCCCCCTAATGCATATAGGCTAGACCCAAACAAATCAATATTATTCTTGCGGACAGACCACTAGATGTCCCCCTAATGCATATAGGCTAGACCCAAACAAATCAATATTATTCTTGCGGACAGACCACTAGATGTCCCCCTAATGCATATAGGCTAGACCCAAACAAATCAATATTATTCTTGCGGACAGACCACTAGATGTCCCCCTAATGCATATAGGCTAGACCCAAACAAATCAATATTATTCTTGCGGACAGACCACTAGATGTCCCCCTAATGCATATAGGCTAGACCCAAACAAATCAATATTATTCTTGCGGACAGACCACTAGATGTCCCCCTAATGCATATAGGCTAGACCCAAACAAATCAATATTATTATTGCGGACAGACCACTAGATGTCCCCCTAATGCATATAGGCTAGACCCAAACAAATCAATATTATTATTTGCGGACAGACCACTAGATGTCCCCCTAATGCATATAGGCTAGACCCAAACAAATCAATATTATTCTTGCGGACAGACCACTAGATGTCCCCCTAATGCATATAGGCTAGACCCAAACAAATCAAAATTATGCCATAAAGAACATTTGAAACCACATTTTCCCCTCTATCATGCTATCATGCATAGTTGATATGCTCACTTCTTATTCTGTCTATGTTGTGTTGCTATTTGAGGTTTAGCCTATATAAACTATGACTAATATGTATCGGTTGCAAAACGTTAGAAATGTCAATTTAACCATTTAACAGATTATTAGAGGTTATGTCATTCGATTTGATCATTTCAACTATCACAAAATCATTGCTCTCTTGGCACACATTGGCACACATTGGCACACATTGGCACCAGCACAAAGAAACTGGACCAGGTGAGGTGCAGTTCTAGATGTCTACCAACGGAGGGCGCACGATATCACCATTTGAAAGCAGAGCCGTTATGGTTGAGGACGTAAATGTAGTCTACCTGTCCAGAGGTGGCACATGCGAGATGCCCCCTGTTAAGGCGTTGCGACATATGGGGGAAGCTATTCACACTAAGGCAGCTCAACAGCTAAGCGTTGGCTAATGTATATGTTTATCTTTAAAAGCCTCTTTGTAGACGGGATTGGACAGCCTATATTTATATGTTTGACCCCAGAGAGCGAGGGCCAAACTACTCACCAATCTATTATTGGAATGGTTGTATTCCTGTGGCTATTATTATCATTTCTTATAGGCTATCTATCCACAGCAATGGAGAACTTAGAAAGATTAACGCATAACCAAAACCGGCGTGGGCCAGTGGGTGTACTAGCCCACTTGGAGAAAGAAATGCACATATATTTAACCCTATTGTATTTGTATTTCTTGCGAATAACTCTGATAACGAATATACTGCATCATACGAACTTGTAATGACATCTCAAAACAGCTGACATTTTACGCTACTAAAATGAGCAAACAACAGCAAACTAATGTCGTTTCAGTAGGTGTACAATTGATGACACAGGTACAACTGTCTGATCAACATTGTGTTCTTGACAATCTCTTTACGCACCAATGTCGTCAGTACTCCTGCCCCGAAACCATTCTTTAAAATCCTTTAATGCACACTCACTATTGAGAAACTCTATAGAGTCTAGTTACTGTTCAGGACCTGATGAAGGGAGAACTACACAACAGCACAAATATCCCCCACCCCCCCAATTTGAAGACCGCCCACTTCAGATATGTAGCTAGAGACCCTTAAAGATTTTAAAAGAGAGACGGAGTCAGACAGTTTGACAGTCACTCACTGAGCTTTGCATCGCGTGCGCACAGACACAACTTATCCGCTGCGCGTCAGGACTGCAGTCGTTCGCGCCACTCTCCCATCCGTTCCCATGTTTAGGATGCTACAAACACCACAGCTCCGTCAAGGCGTGATTGCACTTTTTATGTGGTTCACTCACTTTATGGAGGACTACAAAGTCCAGGGTGAGTATGCTGTGATTGATTATGTGACCAGTTATACTATTGAGTAAGGATGGTATAACTTTTTATGGTCAAATTGTAGGCGACATTGAAGCATCAGCCAAGCGAGAACAGTACATGTATCTTCCAAATACCTCATGAGAAAATATGGGTTATTGTGTGGGTTGTGTACTCAGATTGGTCTTGAATGATTGGGATTGTGTCTAAAGCAAAATATGTTGGATCTAACGTAGTTAATCAAAACATGCGATCAATCATAAAATGACGCATGGGTAGGCCTAGTCTGAAAGAAATCTATGACCAATTGGTAGACGGACAGGTACAAGCTTTATTGCATAATAGGTACGGAGACTAGTCAATGTGACTTCCTATACCTTTACAAGTGGGTCATTCTCCTACAAGCTGAGCTGATAGCCTGAGACAGATGGACTGGTGGGTCCCAAGGAGGAGTGAGTACACGCAGCTCCTCCCTGGAGTCCTCCGGTGAAATCACGCTGCATTGGGATTTATTGGTCTTTACGCAATCAGAACACATTTGGCATAACCTGTATTGTAGAACTTTTCTCTAAACAAAAAAAGTAGAAATGGATATAGGGTGCTATGGGGAAAAGTTGGCGTTGTTAAAGATGTAGCATGCTCAAATAAGGCAATACTCTACCGTTATACGCGTGCGCATACGAGACTTTAATTGGACACGGACCGTCTCTCTCCAGCGGGTAACTGCTGGTTGCAGCAGGGAAAGAACGGCCGGTGCCAGGTGCTCTACATGTCCGGGATGACCCGAGAGGACTGCTGCCGGAGTGGTCGTCTGGGCACCGCATGGACCGAGGAAGATGTGCCCAACAGCACGCTGTTCCGATGGATGATCTTCAATGGAGGCGCGCCTAATTGCATACCTTGTAAAGGTGAGTGATGATCAATATCATGACTTCAAGTGGTGCAACATTATTCTGATGGAACTTATTCTGGTGGAACTTCCAACATGTTATCATGTGTATGGCATGTCATATGTTAACTATAATGACTCCATATAGTATCCTGCAATAATGGGTTTTCATAAAGGTCTTGCTGTTGCAACTGCCTGTAAACAAACAGTCCAATTCAAAATGAATGATGGCAGGCCTGTGTGGAAAATACAGGTCTACTGTCATATTTGCAGAAATGTGTTTTGTGACTTTTTGAGACGCGAATGCGTTTGAAATATCTTAAGAATTTGGCCATATATCATATTCTTTATGTATGATGACTTGATTTGTTCCTAAATTAATCCATCCACCCAACCACCCACCCATCCACACACACACCCACCCATCCATCCATCCATCCATCCATCCATCCATCCATCCATCCATCCATCCATCCATCCATCCATCCATCCATCCATCCATCCATCTATGCATCCACCCAACCAACCATCCACCCACCCACCCACCCACCCACCCACCCACCCACCCACCCACCCACCCACCCACCCAACCAACCAACCACCCAACCAACCAACCAACCAACCACCCATCCACCCACCCACCCGCCCACCCACCCACCCACCCACCCACCCACCCACCCACCCACCCACCCACCCACCCACGCATCCATCCATGCATCCACCCAACCAACCAACCACCCATCCATCCATCCATCCCTCCCTCCATCCATCCATCCATCCATCCATCCATCCCTCCATCCATCCATCCATCCATCCATCCATCCATCCATCCCAGAAACATGCGATAGCGTTGACTGTGGTCCTGGGAAGAGATGCAAGATGAACAAGAGGAACAAGCCCAGGTGTGTGTGTGCTCCAGACTGCTCCAACATCACAAGGAGGGGGTCCATCTGTGGGTCGGATGGAAAATCCTACAAGGATGAGTGTACAATGCTCAGGGCCCGCTGCAGGAACCATCCTGACCTGGAGGTCCAGTACCACGGACGCTGCCGCAGTAAGTCCCCCTCGGGATTAAGGTAGCAAAACTCATGAAACTTTCCCCAAAATTCCCAAGTTTTCCAGATATCCCGGTTGGAGGATTCCATCCCTGTTTATTCTATCCTGATTCTAAGAATTTTGGGAACGTTTCATGAATTTTGGGAACGTTTCATGACTTTTGGGAACGTTTCATGAATTTTGCAACCCGACCAATTCATTTATAAAGTATGTGTATAAGGGTCAGTGAGTACCATTGTCTGGAGGCAGTAGACTAGACATTACAGTACCATTGCCAGACTTGGTTTCATTTCCAGTCTATCACATATAAGTGATATTTCTGAAATAATTATCTGACTTGTGAGACTATTCCAGACTTGGGTTAAGCGATTGTTTGCCCATGTATGGCATAAGGGGGCTAACTGTACTGCCTGTATATGGTCTGGAGACAGTAGACTAGACATTACAGTACCATGGTCTGGAGGCAGTAGACTAGACATTACAGTACCATGGTCTGGAGGCAGTAGACTAGACATTACAGTACCATGGTCTGGAGACAGTAGACTAGACATTACAGTACCATGGTCTGGAGGCAGTAGACTAAACATTACAGTACCATGGTCTGGAGACAGTAGACTAGACATTACAGTACCATGGTCTGGAGGCAGTAGACTAGACATTACAGTACCATGGTCTGGAGACAGTAGACTAGACATTACAGTACCATGGTCTGGAGGCAGTAGACTAGACATTACAGTACCATGGTCTGGAGGCAGTAGACTAGACATTACAGTACCATGGTCTGGTGGCAGTAGACTAGACATTACAGTACCATGGTCTGGTGGCAGTAGACTAGACATTACAGTACCATGGTCTGGAGACAGTAGACTAGACATTACAGTACCATGGTCTGGAGGCAGTAGACTAGACATTACAGTACCATGGTCTGGAGACAGTAGACTAGACATTACAGTACCATGGTCTGGAGGCAGTAGACTAGACATTACAGTACCATGGTCTGGAGGCAGTAGACTAGACATTACAGTATCATGGTCTGGAGGAAGTAGACTAGACATTACAGTACCATGGTCTGGAGGCAGTAGACTAGACATTACAGTACCATGGTCTGGAGGCAGTAGACTAGACATTACAGTACCATGGTCTGGAGGCAGTAGACTAGACATTACAGTACCATGGTCTGGAGGCAGTAGACTAGACATTACAGTACCATGGTCTGGAGGCAGTAGACTAGACTTTACAGTACCATGGTCTGGATACAGTAGACTAGACATTACAGTACCATGGTCTGGGGGCAGTAGACTAGACATTACAGTACCATGGTCTGGAGACAGTAGACTAGACATTACAGTTCCATGGTCTGGAGACAGTAGACTCGACATTACAGTACCATGGTCTGGTGGCAGTAGACTAGACATTACATTTTGGTTTTTGGTCGAACTCTTTTTAGGTAGCACTTACATTTTTGGTTTTAGGTATAACTCTTTTAGGTTCCTTGTAGAACCCTTTCCACAGAGGCTTCTACCTGGAACCAAAAGAGGTTCTTCAAAGGGTTATGCTATGGGACAACCAAAGGATCCCTTTTGGTTATAGATAGCACCTTTATTTTTAGGAGTATAGTACCATGGCCTGGAGGCTGTAGAATAGGCATTACAGTAACAGACTGAGACACGGGAAGACAGTACACACAGCTCAGGGAAGACTCCCCTATCGACCTGATTCATAGAACATGTTTTGGTGCATGGGCACAGAGGCAGATGGGTTTAGGCAGCTCTAGTTCTGCAGGCAGGGCCGGCACTAGCCGCTTGGGGGCCCTAAGCGGGATTTTATTGGCCCCTCTCTGTACGACGGAGAGAAACATTTTAGTTTTAAAGTTAATTTCCTACAATTCTACACATTTTGCCTTGGGGCGGAGAGATTTTTTAAAAAATGTTATAACAAAATTTATGCAACTCTACTAATTTTGCCATGGGGCAGAGAGAAGAAGTTTGCAGTTTTACAGCTAATTTCCTGCAATTCAACCCATTTTGCCATTCGGTGGAGAGAACATTTTAGCAGTTTTAAAGGCCCAGAAGTGCGGAAATGCACTTTTTTTTCAGCTGAAAGACGATGCCCATGATGTTGCACAATGATTTCAATCAATAAGTAATAAATTAAGTCAAAGTATGATATATTTTGGGTTGAAGTAGTAACTTTGGATGTTTTCAGTACCAATGCTGTGCGTTTCCTCTGTGATAGGACGTGCTAATACTTTCCTGTCTACATTTCTTTTCAGGGCTGGGTTTTGTTTGAATGTTACCACCCACCAGCATGGCTAATCAGAAACACCTGCAAAGTTCTTCCTCTTCACGAGTTGCAATTAAGCTGAGCAATACAATAGACCATGTTTGGCTGAGCCAAACAGCTTTTCGCTGTAGTCTACATTTGGCTGCCTGAGCCATGGAGCAAATTAAAATAGGGTGTGCAGACTTGTATTTTTGCAACTCCACTTTTTTACCAGCAAATTATCATAACCCATTGGATAATTTGTCAAGTTTGACTTATTTTTTAGTTAGTATGTATTAAAAAAATATATATGACCATTTTATAAATTGTAAAATTACGTGTGATATGTTGCATTTTGGAACCCCACTCCCCCCAAGATGAATGGTTTTGACCACATTCCACTGCTTTGATTGGTACAGATTCCACAAACTTGTTTATCTATACTGAACAAAAATATAAATGCAACATGTAAAGTGTTGGTCCAATGTTTCATGAGCTGAAATAAAAAATCCCCAAAATGTTCCATATGCATGAAAAGCTTATTTCTCAAAAATACATTTTTACATCCCTGTTAGTGAGCATTTCTCCTTTGCCAAGATAATCCATCCACCTGACAGGTGTGGCATATCAAGAAGCTGATTAAACAGCATGACCATTACACAGATGCCATAGATGTCTCAAGTTCTGAGCAAGCGTGCATTTGGCATACTGACAGCAGAATGTCCACCAAAGCGGTTTCCAGAGAATTGAATGTTCATTTCTCTACCATAAGCCACCTCCAATGTTGTTTTAGTGAATTTGGCAGTACATCCAACCGCCTCACAACCGCAGGCCACTTGTAAACAAGCCAGCCCTGGACCTCCACATCTGGCTTCTTCACCTGCGGGATCGCCAGCCACCCAGACAGCTGATGAAACTGGGTTTGCACAACCAAAGAATTTCTGAAGAACCTGTCAGAAACCATCTCAGGGAAGCTCATCTGCTTGCTTGTCATCTTCACCAGGGTCTTGGATTTACTGCAGTTCAGCGTCATAACCGACTTCAGTGGGCAAATGCTCACCTTCGATGGCCACTGGCACGCTGGAGAAGTGTGCTCTTCACGGATGAATCCCAGTTTCAATTGTACAGGACAGATGGCAGACTGTGTGGGCGAGCGGTTTGCTAATGTCAACATTGTGAACAGAGTGCCCCATGGTGGCAGGGGTTATGCTATAGGCAGGCATAAGCTACGGACAATGAACACAATTGTATGTTATCCTGAGGCCCGTTGTCGTGCCATTCATCTGCCACCATGACCTCATGTTTCAGCATGATAATGCACAGCCCCATGTTGCAAGGATCTGTACACAATTCCTAGAAGCTGAAAATGTCCCATTTCTTCTGTTGCCTGCATACCCACCAGACATGTCACCCATTGAGCATGTTTGGGATAATCTGGCTCGACGTGTACGACAACGTGCTCCAGTTCCCGCCAATATCCAGCAACTTTTCACAGCCATTGAAGAGGAGGGGAACAACATTCCACAGGCCACAATCAACAGCATGATCAACTCTATGTGAAGGAGATGTGTCGCGCTGAATGAGGCAATTAGTAACATTAGCTAGCTATATCAGGTTAGCATGCTAGCTAGCTATATAAGGTTAGCATGCTAGCTAGCTACACTGATGGATGCCAGTGCCATGCTTGATATTATTTCTACACTCCATGTTGAAACCCTCAATTCTCCACTCCATGTTGAAACCCTCAATTCTCCACTCCATGTTCCCACCCTCAATTCTCCACTCCATGTTGAAACCCTCAATTCTCCACTCCATGTTGAAACCCTCAATTCTCCACTCCATGTTCCCACCCTCAATTCTCCACTCCATGTTCCCACCCTCAATTCTCCACTCCATGTTGAAACCCTCAATTCTCCACTCCATGTTCCCACCCTCAATTCTCCACTCCATGTTCCCACCCTCAATTCTCCACTCCATGTTCCCACCCTCAATTCTCCACTCCATGTTCCCACCCTCAATTCTCCACTCCATGTTCCCACCCTCAATTCTCCACTCCATGTTCCCACCCTCAATTCTCCACTCCATGTTCCCACCCTCAATTCTCCACTCCATGTTCCCACCCTCAATTCTCCACTCCATGTTCCCACCCTCAATTCTCCACTCCATGTTCCCACCCTCAATTCTCCACTCCATGTTCCCACCCTCAATTCTCCACTCCATGTTCCCACCCTCAATTCTCCACTCCATGTTCCCACCCTCAATTCTCCACTCCATGTTCCCACCCTCAATTCTCCACTCCATGTTCCCACCCTCAATTCTCCACTCCATGTTGAAACCCTCAATTCTCCACTCCATGTTGAAACCCTCAATTCTCCACTCCATGTTCCCACCCTCAATTCTCCACTCCATGTTGAAACCCTCAATTCTCCACTCCATGTTGAAACCCTCAATTCTCCACTCCATGTTGAAACCCTCAATTCTCCACTCCATGTTCCCACCCTCAATTCTCCACTCCATGTTCCCACCCTCAATTCTCCACTCCATGTTCCCACCCCCAATTCTCCACTCCATGTTCCCACCCTCAATTCTCCACTCCATGTTGAAACCCTCAATTCTCCACTCCATGTTGAAACCCTCAATTCTCCACTCCATGTTCCCACCCTCAATTCTACACTCCATGTTGAAACCCTCAATTCTCCACTCCATGTTCCCACCCTCAATTCTACACTCCATGTTGAAACCCTCAATTCTCCACTCCATGTTCCCACCCTCAATTCTACACTCCATGTTGAAACCCTCAATTCTCCACTCCATGTTCCCACCCTCAATTCTACACTCCATGTTGAAACCCTCAATTCTACACTCCATGTTGAAACCCTCAATTCTCCACTCCATGTTGAAACCCTCAATTCTCCACTCCATGTTGAAACCCTCAATTCTCCACTCCATGTTGAAACCCTCAATTCTCCACTCCATGTTCCCACCCTCAATTCTACACTCCATGTTGAAACCCTCAATTCTACACTCCATGTTGAAACCCTCAATTCTCCACTCCATGTTGAAACCCTCAATTCTCCACTCCATGTTGAAACCCTCAATTCTCCACTCCATGTTCCCACCCTCAATTCTCCACTCCATGTTCCCACCCTCAATTCTCCACTCCATGTTCCCACCCTCAATTCTCCACTCCATGTTGAAACCCTCAATTCTCCACTCCATGTTGAAACCCTCAATTCTCCACTCCATGTTCCCACCCTCAATTCTCCACTCCATGTTCCCACCCTCAATTCTCCACTCCATGTTCCCACCCTCAATTCTCCACTCCATGTTCCCACCCTCAATTCTCCACTCCATGTTCCCACCCTCAATTCTCCACTCCATGTTCCCACCCTCAATTCTCCACTCCATGTTCCCACCCTCAATTCTCCACTCCATGTTCCCACCCTCAATTCTCCACTCCATGTTCCCACCCTCAATTCTCCACTCCATGTTCCCACCCTCAATTCTCCACTCCATGTTCCCACCCTCAATTCGTGAATATGTATTATCAGCATGCATCATTCTTCGGAGGTGGAACCTAAATGAGAATTTCTGCTATTGATCAGAAATTATGTCGAAATAGTGATGGCATTGCCCTCTATTGGGGGCCTTTAAAGCTAAATTCCTATAACTTTACACATTCTGCCATGACTTATGCCATGTTAATATGATATCTGAGTGAGAATGACAAAAAAAATCAATAGGGGCCCCCCTGAAAGTCAGGGCCCCTGGGCACAGTCGGTACTCAGCCAAGATTGCTACAAGTTTAGATAGCATGCTAGACTAACTACCAATCAAAACATTGACATGGCTAATTGTCAGCAAATTGAGTGACTGACATAACATGAGAAAAACTACTGATGCACAACCAAATTTCGAAATTGCTCCTCGTGTATTTCACTATTTTTACTCTCAATAGACCTGTTATGTCACTTATGCCTGGAGCCGGCCCTGTCTGCAGGTCCAAAAAAGACCAGAAGTGTGAGGTGGAGTCTGCCATCTGATATCACAGATAAGCTAAGTCAAACTTAGGCAGTAAGAAAGCGTATAGATAGAGTAGCAGCAAGGAGAAATAAACATCACAGGTGGTGGAATATTTACCTGGTGTAACCTGAGAGTTGTGTAGTGAAATGTTTCAATTGTGTGTCATTTGAATGTTTCACATGACATGAATAGTGTCACATGTGAGTCATGCCTCTACATGTGTGTGTGTGTCTTTCCATTCACAGAGACGTGTCACGGAGTTCGCTGCCCTGGCTCTGCGTCGTGTGTCGTGGACCAGACAAACAATGCCTACTGTGTGGCCTGTAATCACCAGTGTCCAGAGGTGAAATCCCCTGACCAGTACCTGTGTGGCAACGATGGCGTTGTTTATGCCAGCGCCTGTCATCTGAGGAGAGCCACGTGCATCCTGGGAAGGTCCATCGGCGTGGCGTACGAAGGGAAATGCCTTGGTAAGTACTGAAGCATCAATATGGGGTGCCGTTTGTAAAGTTGATACATCACACTTAGATCAATGAAGATTTCAGTGTTTTGATGCGCCAAGACCTTTGTCAGAACATACCAGAGTAGTAGGCCTAATAAACATCAAAAACATGTCTGTTCTGTCTGTTCTCATACACACAGACAGGACACTACGTCTATCTCCATCACCAGAATCATGGTGTCTGTGTGAATCAGAAATAGATCTGTGCTGGCCTGGGTCTGTGTGGGAGTCTGATAATATTGGCTGATGCTTTCTGTGTGTGTCTCCTCTCTAGACGCCCGGTCATGTGGCGACATCGTGTGTCGGGGAGCGAAAAGGTGTCTGTGGGATGAAGCGAGTGGCCGCGGACGCTGCTCTGTGTGTGACGAGCCATGTCCGGAGAGTCGCCCGGGTGAGAGTGTGTGCTCCAGCGACAACAACACCTACCCCAGCGAGTGTTCCATGAGGCAGGCCGCATGCGCTCAGCAGCGTCACCTGGAGGTCAAACACTCAGGTTCCTGCAACTGTAAGTCTACGGTTGATGTGTGACATGACACCCTATTCCCTACATTGTGCACCACAGCGACGCACACCCACTGAGAACTTATGAGAAAGTGTCTTAAACTTCAAAACAGGCTTTTCCTCAGTCACTTCACCCAAAGTCATAAATAATAATCCTAAATCCTAACTTTCACTTAAGCCGGATTTTCACTTAGTCTCCCATTGACATCGATGCATGACTAAGTGAACATTTCATTTAAGTGGAAGTTAGGATAAACTCCGGAGGAAAGATAATGAGGGTTCAACTACAACACATCCCTCATCCAATTTTTCCAATGTGATTAAAGTCACCTTATATTAGTCCCCTTATACCAGATCATTGTTGAATACTAATTTCTGATTGGCTAGAAGGGCATTCTAGAATGGGCATTAAAACCAGATAATGGGACAGCTGGAAAAGATATCGGGACACTTTGCAATCATAATGCAATAAGCACCTGTCACGGACGTCCTCCTCTTCATCTGAAAAGGAGAGGCGAGAAGGATCAGAGGACCAAAATGCGGCGTGGTATGTGTTCATCATGAATTTTAATAAAGAAAACACTGAACACTGAAACACACTATACAAAAACAATAAACGACCGTGAAGCTAATGAGAACTGTGCTGACACAAGCAATCAACATAGACAATCACCCACAAACAAACAGTGCAACCCAGGCTACCTAAGTATGATTCTCAATCAGAGACAACTAATGACACCTGCCTCTAATTGAGAACCATACTAGGCCGAAACATACAAATCCCCAAATCATAGAAAAACAAACATAGACTGCCCACCCCAACTCACGCCCTGACCATACTAAATAAATACAAAACAAAGGAAATAAAGGTCAGAACGTGACAGCACCTACACAAGCAGACCGTATTTGCTACAAAGTTATAGAAAGGTAAACCAAGAACCACACAAAGTGAAATTGGATACATTGTAAACACAGGGAAAACTACCAGCTTTGATTTGTTTTTGCAAATACTTTTTTTGGGGGGAGCATCTAATGACCTAGTGTGGTGAGTGATGAACATGAATTTCTGAGGTCCTTACTGTTACAGTCATGACCCATTGCGCTATAGCGACTCCTTGTGGCGGCCGGGCGCACGCACGCTGGCTTCGGTTGCCAGCTGTGCTGTGTTTTCTCCAACACATTGGTGTGGCTGTCTTCCGGGTTAAGCGAGCAGTGTGTCAAGAAGCAGTGCGGCTTGGCGGGGTCATGTTTCGGAGGATGCATGGCTCTCTACCTTCGCCTCTTTCGAGTCCATACAGGAGTTGCAGCTGTGGGACAAGACTGTATCTACCAATTGGAAATTATGAAATTGGGGAGAAAAAAAGGGTAATAATAAAAATTATAAATACAAATATTAAAAAATACTCCCACATGTTTCTAGTTTGACCAGCTGTTTTCAGCAATTGATATTTTTGAATTAGGTCATCATATTGGCAGGTTTGCTAGCAACAAACTATTTAGCTAGCTTCTAGCCTAGTGTTTGATATGCAGTGCAATCTCCTCGTAATGAACTATCTTGAGTGTCCTGACGAGAAGGCAAACTTTTATAGCTATGCCAGGCTAAATCAGGCACCGTCATTCATTTGGATGTATCCAAATTAATATCAATTGGAAACAGCTTAAAACAAACGCAAATGCAGCTACTTTTCTGTTATTCTGACTGCAGAGGTTGTGACTGTTAGCCGTAGTTAGTTGGCTAGCTAGCAAGCAAGGGATAAGAACGTAAAGAACAAGGGACTGGGTCGCATCCATATATATCAATCTAATCAAAGAAAAGATGAAAAAGTATGAAAAATATCAACAGATAACAAAAAATGTCCATTATTTTCAAGGTAATGTAGACTTCCAATGTAATGTACAGAAAGTCGCCTTTTTATCCCTAACTTAGTGGCCTCTGTGTCAAAGCCACTTACACAAAAACAACTTACTGGTAAGAGTATGATGAGGTAGTCTTGCCCACCAGCAAAATCTCTCTCTCTCTCTCTCTCTCTCTCTCTCTCTCTCTCTCTCTCTCTCTCTCTCTCTCTCTCTCTCTCTCTCTCTCTCTCTCTCTCTCTCTCTCTCTCTCTCTCTCTCTCTCTCTCTCTCTCTCTCTCTCTCTCTCTCTCTCTCTCTCTCTCTCTCTCTCTCTCTCTCTCTCTCTCTCTCTCTCTCTCTCTCTCTCTCTCTCTCTCTCTCTCTCTCTCTCTCTCTCTCTCTCTCTCTCTCTCAATGTAGAGGCAACCCTTATGACTGACCACTTCATAGTTTACTGCCATTCTGTTGTTCCCATGATGTTTGGTTCACTCATAACATAGATCATGTGTCTCTCAGCTTATCCTCCCTCTAATTACAACAATGCCTCGTTTTTCTCCTGTAAACAGTAATGTTGCTGTAATTAAATTATTTCAGCATGTGGATTATGAGGACTGGGTTTTGGATGGGATACTTTTTTGGATGGGGTTTTCTACATCTGCCTGTGGCTGTTTGTTTTGGAGATAAATCTTTTCTGAGGGCAAATACACTCCAACAGGGTGGTCCTTTGTAGAAATGGGTCCCGGACCCCTGTCTTGTGCATCAAATGAAGTTGTATTGTGTTATAAGGATGCGTATATGAGCCCTGTTCTGTTCTCTCTGTTTTCAGGTTTAAACCAGGTTTAAACCATCACCCCACTGCCCAGCCCAGCCCCCCTCTCAGCCTCCAGCCTCTCTCATAACCACAATCACTTTTCTTTATGTCCCGTACTCTGGTCCATGGAAGAAGAGAAGCAGACTGTCAGTGAATCAAGTCAAGGAAAATTTGATTCATGTTGCAGTTGGATTCTGTGCTGTTGTTAGGGTCAATGGGGCGGTGGTTAGAGCATTGGACTAGTAGTTAGTTAGAGCGTTAGTAGTGGTTAGAGCGTTGGACTAGTAACTGAAAGGTTGCAAGATCGAATCCCCGAGCTGGCAAGGTAAAAATCTGTCGTTCTGCCCCTGAACAAGGCAGTTAACCCACTGTTCGTAGGCAGTCATTGAAAATAAGAATTTGTTCCTAACTGACTTTCCTAGTAAGATGAAATAAAATAAATAACAAATTATGCTTAATTTTGCTGTGAGATTCTGTGCTGTTGTTAAGGTCAATGATGCTTAATGTTGCAGTGAGATTCTGTGCTGTTGTTAGGGTCAATGATGCTTCTTAATGTTGCAGTGAGATTCTGTGCTGTTGTTTGGGTCAATGATGCTTAATGTTGCAGTGAGATTCTGTGCTGTTCTTAGGGTCAATGATGCTTAATGTTGCAGTGAGATTCTGTGCTGTTGTTAGGGTCAATGATGCTTAATGTTGCAGTGAGATTCTGTGCTGTTGTTAGGGTCAATGATGCTTAATGTTGCAGTGAGATTCTGTGCTGTTGTTAGGTTCAATGATGCTTAATGTTGCAGTGAGATTCTGTGCTGTTCTTAGGGTCAATGATGCTTAATGTTGCAGTGAGATTCTGTGCTGTTGTTAGGGTCAATGATGCTTCATGTTGCAGTGAGATTCTGTGCTGTTGTTAGGGTCAATGATGCAACTGCTAGTAGACAATTTGTTCTTCCATATATTCGTTATCAGACAGGGAAGCTTGAGGAAGAGGGGAAGGAAGAAGAAGAGAAAGAAGAGCAGGAATACTAGGATTTTCTTCATCAATATGTCCTGGAATACAACGGTGATGATAAACCTTATAATAGCTGAATATTGTTTCAGTTCAGCCACAGAATACTGTTCATATTGTATATAAAGTGTATGCTTATTTATTTTCCATGGAAGAGAAATAAGCCAAGGTCTCCCGAACTCTGTCCTCGGGACCCCAAGGGGTGCATGTTTAGGTTTTTGCGCTAGTACTACACAGCTGATTCAAATAATCAACTAATCATCAAGCTTTGTTCGTTTGAATTGACTGTGTATTGTTAGGGCAAAAACCAAAACATGCAGCCCTTTGGGTGCCCAGGACCGAGTTTGAGAAACCCTGGCTGAACTAAGCAATCGTATATTTGAAATCTTGTAGGTGTTGTTTACTTGTATGTATTTATATATTTTGTTTATTATTTATACATTAACAGTGTCCGTCTGTCTTACTGTATACCTAATGTCTCTTGCATTTTATCCAAAGAGAAAATGTATTATTTATTTGAGGTGCAATACTACCCACATTGATGTTCCTGTTCTGTAAACTCCTGCAATGCATTCTCTGAGCTGTACACATCTGCTTATTGTGGGCAAGATTTGGATTTACCCCTTCTTGCAACATTGTGAAATGTTGGCTAGCGTGTTTAGTGTGTTCCAGTTTATTTTATGGAGAACTTGTTGCTCACCAATGTATATACCCTAGTGAGAGAAAGGTTTTGTTGACCCAAAGCTGACCTAAATGGCTTTGTCTAGTCTTTTGTTGAACCAGAGTTACCCGTCCTAGTCCCACTACAGTGCATAGCGATACTTTTAACGAGTCACTATGGTCTCTCTCCCTTCAGAAAATGACTAGCTTTGTTTATTAAGGGGAGCAGGATGGATGCCACTAAAACAATGTACAGTTGATGTCGGAAGTTTACATACACTTAGGTTGGAGTCATTAAAACTTGTTATTCAACCTTCTCCACAAATTTCTTGATAACAAACTATAGTTTTGGCAAGTCGGTTAGGACATCTACTTTGTGTATGACACAAGTCATTTATCCAACAATTGTTTACAAAAGGATTATTTCACTTATAATTCACTGTATCACAATTCCAGTGGGTCAGAAGTTTACATACACTAAGTTTACTGTGTCTTTAAACAGCTTGGAAAATTCCAGAAAATTATGTCATGGCTTTAGAAGCTTCTGATAGGCTAATTGACGCCATTTGAGTCAATTGGAGGTGTACCTGTGGCTGTATTTCAAGGCCTTCCTTCAAACTCAGTGCCTCTTGGCATGACATCATGGGAAAATCAAATTAAATCGTTCAAGACCTCAGGAAAATAATTGTAGACCTCCACAAGTCTGGTTCACCCTTGGGAGCAATTTCCAAACCCCTGAAGGTACCAAGTTCATCTCTATAAATAATAGTATGCAAGTATAAACACCATGGGACCATGCAGCCGCTCAGGAAGGAGACGCGTTCTGTCTCCTAGAGATTAACATACTTTGGTGTGAAAAGTGATAATCAATCCCAGATCAACTTCAAAAGACCTTGTGTAGGTGCTGGAGGAAACAGGTACAAAAGATCTACATCCATAGTAAAACGAGTCCTATATTGACATAACCTGAATGGCCGCTCAGCAAGGAAGAAGCCACTGCTCCAAAACCGCCATAAAAAAGCCAGACTACGGTTTGCAACTGCACATGGGGACAAAGATCGTTCTTTTTGGAGAAATGTCCTCTGGTCTGATGAAACAAAAATAGAACTGTTTGGCTATAATGACCATTGTTATGTTTGGAGGAAAAAGGGGAATGCTTGCAAGCCGAAGAACACCATCCCAACTGTGAAGCATGGGGGTGGAAGCATCATGTTGTGAGGGTGCTTTGCTGCAGGTGGGACTGGTGCACTTCACAAAATAGATGGCTTCATGAAGGAGGGAAAATGATGTGTATATATTGAAGCAACATCTCCAGACATCAGTCAGGAAGTTAATGCTTGGTTGCAATTGGGTCTTCCAAATGGACAATGACAAAGGACAACAAAGTCCAGGTATTATAGTGGATCTCACAAAGCCCTGACCTCAATCCTATAGAAAATTTGTGGGCAGAACTGAAAAAGCTTGTGCGAGCAAGGAGGCCTACAAACCTGACTCCGTTACACTAGCTCTGTCAGGAGGAATGGGCCAAAATTCACCCAACTTATTGTGGGAAGCATGTGGAAGGCTGCCTGAAACGTTTGACCCAAGTTAAACAATTTAAAGGCAATAACACAAAATACTAATTGAGTGTATGTACATTTCTGACCCACTGGGAATGTGATGAAAGAAATAAAAGCTTAAATAAATCATTCTCTCTACTATTATTCTGACATTTCACATTCTTTAAAAAAGTGGTGATCCTAACTGATCTAAGACAGGGAATCTTTACTAGGATTAAATGTCAGGAATTGTGAAAAACTGAGAGTAAATGTATTTGGCTAAGGTGTATGTAAACTTCTGACTTCAACTGTATTATGTTTTATACAATGTCTAAGTTGGAATAATTAGGTTTTTCATGTTTTACCTTGACAATGTTGGTTTTCATATTTCATAATGTGCCAATTTATACTCTTGTAGACTTTTATGTGCCAATCTATTCCAGTGCGGTCAATCACGTAATTGATATCACTCCCTCTGTAAATGTAAACGCAGTGTACCACATAATGTTCATTACATACAATATATCACACTTAACCATGTTGTTTTTCCTCACTCTATCGAGGAATATTCAAGGAAATCTGCAGCTGCTTGTGAATATATTTGCTGTTTTGTCCTAAACAGAAATGTGTTAAAAGTCAACAGCTGTTGCATTTACAGCTGTGATACATTTAGATGAATAACCCCCTTGGTCTATTTTGTTATGTTGAATAGAGATTCAGTCATAAATATATAGTTTTGTATTTTTTATGTGAATGTTAAATGTACATAATAGCTATGATATTATGATGATATTTATACAGGGCAGGAGAGTAAATAATAAAAATATGCTTTTTTTCCTCAAATTTGTGTGTCTTCTGTCTATCATTTCTACACACGAGACACACAACAAATGTCCTGGAGAATACTATATATACCATAGCCTACTTTCCCTCTCCTGTGTACCGAATCCAGTCCAGTATTTTACATCATCATCACATTTACAATATGCTCCAATTAAAGTGATACAATCACAGACAGACAGTCAGTCATTTCTCTCAGTACTGCTCCTCAGCCATCCTCCTCCACCAAGTATAGAAAATGACTGACTGACTGTCTGGCTGTGATTGTTTCACTTTGTGCTGCAGGACCATATAGATGGTGTATATATTTATTTATCTTTATGTGCAGGACAGGACTGTGTCCCTCAATCACAGACATTTAAACCGGTAGAGCACAGCTCGGCCACAGAAGATAAAACGTGTGGCTGATCGACAGAACCTCAGCTTGGACTGTTTGGCATTGTTTCCCCAGACGTGAGAAAAGCTGACTCAGTTTCTGTGCTAGTTGTGTTTGGGCTGTCTGCTGAGCTGTGTGTGTGTGATTGAGGGTACTAGTGGCATCAGGGTCCAGCAGACAGGAACCAGCCCAGCAGCTCTCTCTCCTTTCCGTCTCTCTCTCTCTGCCTCAGATCAGAACCTGAGACTATCTCATGTAATTACATTTCAGCAGTAGTAAAGAAGATCCTAATCGTACTGTGTGTGCCGTGACTGGTCCTTGTCCGTCTGTTTTGGAAAATTCTGACTGGGACTGGAAGTACACACTGCTAATATAACAACATTACAGAACTGCTGATGTGACAGTCTGAGCCGTGGCTGAGCTGAGTGAGAGAATTTCCCATGGTGGCATCAGAGGTGGGGTATATTCTCTCTCTCTCTCTCTCTCTCTCTCTCTCTCTCTCTCTCTCTCTCTCTCTCTCTCTCTCTCTCTCTCTCTCTCTCTCTCTCTCTCTCTCTCTCTCTCTCTCTCTCTCTCTCTCTCTCTCTCTCTCTCTCTCTCTCTCTTGACCTTGGCATGGCATGAAAGGCAAAACCTGGAAGGTTTCACTGAGAACAAGTGACTCATTACTAAAGTTACGGTCATAGATTATGATGTCATAGAAATTATCGTAAACATATTTTAAATAATAACTTCTGTTTGGATTGTATATACAATTAATCTTGAATAATGGACTAAATGTCATTCCTGTTTTCAATAGGATAATGGGACATTGAAAGGGACATTGCGAGAGAGACAGAGAGAGAGAGAAGAACCAATTACTCACAAAAAGGATGTGTTGCTGACCACATAACTTGATATGAAAGGTGTTAGACAGTGCTTGACAGGGTGCTCAAAGCTCTGCCAACGCGATACCATCGCCCAGAAAGTAAAGTCCTTTTTGGACTAGAGTCTAGTTAGATGGACCGGATGACACGGTTGCTTCACAGTGTGTTACATACAGTACATGAACCCTTTCCTTCTTCCTGTTCATAGACAGACATACAGAAGACAGACCTTCAGAACCCTGTAGCCCTGACAGGCAGACAGGCAGACAGACAGACAGAGACAGACAGACCCCTGTACTCATGACAGACAGACAGACCCCTGTATCCCTGATAGGCAGACAGACCCCTGCAGCCCAGACAGACAGACCCCTGTACCCCTGACAGACAGACCTATGGAGCCCTGACAGACAGACAGACAGACAGACCCCTGTAGCCCAGACAGACAGCCTGACCCCTGGAGTCCTGACAGACAGACCAGACCGGGCACGCAATGGACCCCTGCTGGGTTCCTCTTAGGAGTTCAATAGAAACGTATGAGAATGAGTCGATGTCTGTGGAACGGGACTAGTCTGTCACAGTAGGTTCCCACTCCCTGCAGGGCAGGGGCTGTCTGGTAGCTGGGAGCACATCACAGGGTGTTCGTACCACTCATTCACTCTGAAAATAGAATGAACTAACATTAGGGATCTATTGAAATTTAAACAGTACAGTACCACTCACTCTGAAAAAAAGAACAGACTCGGGTTGGGGGATCTATAGAAATGTTTTGTTGTTCTGATCCAGATAGGAGTCTGTCATCAGATCATTGAAGCAGCCACCTCTTTGAACGAGTAGATCCGAGACATCGATTTGGGTTGTTTACAGATTAGGATGTAGTCACAGAGGAACGCAGTGTGTCCTCTATTCTATATCTCATAACAGTTCATATCTCATAAAAGTTCATGGCGTACTGTAGCTATCTGGCCCTGACCAGATGCATAGATCAGGCTATGTGTTATACCACATTGTCTTTGTTTTTATTTTTGTTCAGTGTAGAGACCAAATCATGTCTTGAACTTGTAGAAGTCTAGAGTGAATATAGTCCCGTGTGAGTGCTTTCAGAATGTATTCGCACCCCTTGACTTTTTCCACATTTACAGTGCCTTGCGAAAGTATTCGGCCCCCTTGAACTTTGCAACCTTTTGCCACATTTTAGGCTTCAAACATAAAGATATAAAACTGTATTTTTTGTGAAGAATCAACAACAAGTGGGACACAATCATGAAGTGGAACGACATTTATTGGATATTTCAAACTTTTTTAACAAATCAAAAACTGAAAAATTGGGCGTGCAAAATTATTCAACCCCCTTAAGTTAATACTTTGTAGCGCCACATTTTGCTGCGATAACAGTTGTAAGTCGCTTGGGGTATGTCTCTATCAGTTTTGCACATCGAAAGACTGACATTTCTTCCCATTCCTCCTTGCAAAACAGCTCGAGCTCAGTGAGGTTGGATGGAGAGCATTTGTGAACAGCAGTTTTCAGTTCTTTCCACAGATTCTCGATTGGATTCAGGTCTGGACTTTGACTTGGCCATTCTAACACCTGGATATGTTTATTTTTGAACCATTCCATTGTAGATTTTGCTTTATGTTTTGGATCATTGTCTTGTTGGAAGACAAATCTCCGTCCCAGTCTCAGGTCTTTTGCAGACTCCATCAGGTTTTCTTCCAGAATGGTCCTGTATTTGGCTCCATCCATCTTCCCATCAATTTTAACCATCTTCCCTGTCCCTGCTGAAGAAACGCAGGCCCAAACCATGATGCTGCCACCACCATGTTTGACAGTGGGGATGGTGTGTTCAGGGTGATGAGTTGTGTTGCTTTTACGCCAAACATAACGTTTTGCATTGTTGCCAAAAAGTTCCATTTTGGTTTCATCTGACCAGAGCACCTTCTTCCACATGTTTGGTGTGTCTCCCAGGTGGCTTGTGGCAAACTTTAAACAACACTTTTTATGGATATCTTTAAGAAATGGCTTTCTTCTTGCCACTCTTCCATAAAGGCCAGATTTGTGCAATATACGACTGATTGTTGTCCTATGGACAGAGTCTCCCACCTCAGCTGTAGATCTCTGCAGTTCATCCAGAGTGATCATGGGCCTCTTGGCTGCATCTCTGATCAGTCTTCGCCTTGTATGAGCTGAAAGTTTAGAGGGGCGGCCAGGTCTTGGTAGATTTGCAGTGGTCTGATACTCCTTACATTTCAATATTATCGCTTGCACAGTGCTCCTTGGGATGTTTAAGCTTGGGAAATCTTTTTGTATCCAAATCCGGCTTTAAACTTCTTCACAACAGTATCTCGGACCTACCTGGTGTGTTCCTTGTTCTTCATGATGCTCTCTGTGCTTTTAACGGACCTCTGAGACTTTCACAGTGCAGGTGCATTTATACGGAGACTTGATTACACACAGCTGGATTGTATTTATCATCATTAGTCATTTAGGTCAACATTGGATCATTCAGAGATCCTCACTGAACTTCTGGAGAGAGTTTGCTGCACTGAAAGTAAAGGGGCTGAATAATTTTGCATGCCCAATTTTTCAGTTTTTGATTTGTTAAAAAAGTTTGAAATATCCAATAAATGTCGTTCCACTTCATGATTGTGCCCCACTTGTTGTTGATTCTTCACAAAAAAACACAGTTTTATATATTTATGTTTGAAGCCTGAAATGTGGCAAAAGGTTGCAAAGTTCAAGGGGGGCGAATACTTTCGCAAGGCACTATAGCCCATTATTCTTTGAAAAATTATTCAAGCTCTGTTAAGTTGGTTGATGATCATTGCTAGAAAGCCATTTCATGTCTTGCCATAGATTTTCAAACTAATTTCAGTCAAAACTATAACTAGGCCACTCAGGAATATTCCATGTTGTCTTGGTAACTCCAGTGTAGATTTGGCCGTTTTAGGTTATTGTCCTGCTGAAAGGAGAATTTGTCTCCCAGTGCCTGTTGGAAAGAAGACTGAACCAGGTTTTCGTGTAAGATTTTGCCTGTGCTTAGCTGTATTTTGTTACTTTTGATCCTAAAACCTGCCCATTCCTTGCCTTTGACAAGCATACCCATAACATGATGCGGCCACCACCATGCTTGAAAATATGTAGTGGTACTCAGTGATGGGTTGTGTTGGACTTGCCCCAAACATAACACTTGTATTCAGGAAAAAAGTTAATATCTTTGCCACATTTTCTGCAGTTTTACTTAAGTGCCTTGTTGCAAACAGTATGCATGTTTAGGAATATGTTTTATTCTGTGCAGGTTTCCTTCTTTTCACTCTATCATTTAGGTTAGTATTATGGAGTAACTAAAATGTTGTTGTTCCATCCTCAGTTTTCTCATATCACAACCATTCAACTCTGTTTTAAAATCACCATTGGCCTCATGGTGAAATCGCTGAGCAGTTTCCTTCCTCTCCGGCAACTGGGTTAGGAAAGACGCCTATCTCTTAGTAGTGACTGAGTGTATTGTCATACCCTCCAAAGCCTAATTCATAACTTCACCATGCTCAAAGAGATTTTATTTAAACACATCTACCAATTGGGGCCCTTCTTTGCGAGACATTGAAAAACCTCCCTGGTCGTTGTTGTTGAATCTGTGCTTGAAATTCACTTCTCTATTGACGGACCTTACATATAATTGTATGTATAGGTTACAATGACGGGGTAGTCATTCAAATATAGTGTTAACCACTATTATTGAACACAGAATGAATCCATGATTTGTTAAGCACGTTTTTTTACTCTTGAACTTTAGGCTTGCCATAACAAAGGTGTTGAATACTTATTGATTCAAGACAGCTTTTGATTTATTTAAATTTTTTGAAAATGTTCTACAAACAAAATTCCAAATGGGGTATTGTGTGTAGATCAGTGACACAAAATCTAAATTTAATCCATTTTAAATTCAGCTAGTAACACAACAACATGTGGAAAAAATTAAGGGGTGTGAACACTTTTTGAAGGCACTGTATTAGACTGGAAATTAAACATTTGCTCATTATTGTTACCGTAAGTATGAGGCATCCTTTCTACATCAAGTCTTTGTGTTTGGTTATAAAATATTTCTGAATGGGTGCCTTATAATGGGTGCACGGAACATTTGAAATGCCAATAGACTTCTAGGCATTCTCCAGCATTCCACTAGGCATTCTCCAACATTCCACTAGGCATTCTCTAGCATTCCACTAGGCATTCTACAGCATTCCATTAGGCATTCCACTAGGCATTCTCCAGCATTCCACTAGGCATTCTCCAGCATTCCCCAGCATTCTACTAGGCATTCTCCAGCACTCCACTAGGCATTCTCCAGAATTCCACTAGGCATTCTCCAGCATTCAACTAGGCATTCCACTAGGCATTCCACTAGGCATTCTCCAGCATTCCACTAGGCATTCTCCAGCATTCCACTAGGCAGTCCACTAGGCATTCTCCAGCATTCCACTAGGCATTCTCCAGCACTCCACTAGGCATTCTCCAGCATTCCACTAGGCATTCCAATAGGCATTCCACTAGGCATTCTCCAGCATTCCACTAGGCATTCTCCAGCATTCCCCAGCATTCTACTAGGCATTCTCTAGCATTCCACTAGGCATTCTCCAGCATTCCACTAGGCATTCTCCAGCACTCCACTAGGCATTCTCCAGCATTCCACTAGGCATTCTCCAGCATTCCACTAGGCATTCTCCAGCATTCAACTAGGCATTCTACTAGGCATTCTCCAGCATTTCACTAGGCATTCTCCAGCATTCCACTAGGCATTCTTCAGCATTCCACTAGGCATTCCACTAGGCATTCTCCAGCATTCCACTAGGCATTCCACTAGGCATTCTCCAGCATTCCACTAGGCATTCCACTAGGCATTCTCCAGCATTCCACTAGGCATTCCACTAGGCATTCTCCAGCATTCCACTAGGCATTCCACTAGGCATTCTCCAGCATTCCACTAGGCATTCCACTAGGCATTCTCCAGCATTCCACTAGGCATTCCACTAGGCATTCTCCAGCATTCCACTAGGCATTCCACTAGGCATTATCCAGCATTCCACTAGGCATTCCACTAGGCATTCTCCAGCATTCCACTAGGCATTCCACTAGGCATTCTCCAGCATTCCACTAGGCATTCTCCAGCATTCCACTAGGCATTCCACTAGGCATTCTCCAGCATTCCACTAGGCATTCCACTAGGCATTCTCCAGCATTCCACTAGGCATTCCACTAGGCATTCTCCAGCATTCCACTAGGCATTCCACTAGGCATTCTCCAGCATTCCACTAGGCATTCCACTAGGAATTCTCCAGCATTCCACTAGGCATTCCACTAGGCATTCTCCAGCATTCCACTAGGCATTCCACTAGGCATTCCACTAGGCATTCCACTAGGCATTCTCCAGCATTCCAATGGAACCACTGTAAGGTTCCATCAAAAGAAGCGGAAAACTAACTTCCACTTAGTTCTCATTCAATTAAATTATATTACTCACTCAAATACAAAATTAACTTTGAAACCAAAAATCAACATGCTTCAATAAAGCATTCATCAATTAGGAAGAAAAGTACGGTCGGCGAACTAGCGGTAGTCCGCGGCAGAAGTCTGAAACGTAGAGTCATCGGGAAGTCAGAGACGGGTATGTATTTTCAGCTCATTTTAATCTCCTTTTCACATTTCCGGAGGACTCCTCTCTCAGTCCCTGTCAGATATAATAGGCTAATGGGAAAGGGTCTGTCTGGCCAAAATGCACACAATGGCCCATATTCACGAAGCGCCTCAGAGTGCGAATGGTGATTTAGGATCAGGCAATCAGGTCCCCCGTGTCCATATAACTATGATAAAAAATGTCATAAAAGCTGATCCCAGATCAGCACTGATCCTATACTCTGAGGCACTTTGTGAATGAAAGGAGATGAAAAGTAAGTGATGTTGAATAGGAACTCAAATTTCAGGAAGTTATGAACAAGACTCCCAGCTTACTGTAACATCATTCCATATTTCTTTCTAGAAACTTCCTGGGAAACAGTGTGCTAATGTCCAGGTGAAATGGAAATGGCAAGAGGAGACGTTTTAAAGAAGATTAGCGTAATGCTGTCTAGCCAGAACTGCGCTGGATAAAAGCGAGAACAGATTTAAAGTTTCTGTCTTGCAGACGGCTTTGTGAAGTTGTTCAGACATGGTCTAAATTTTCAGATTAATCCCAAGTCTGTCTGCATACTAATGTTTGTCTGGGACAGAGATAGTCAGAGCAATTGGAAATGGACTTAACTTCTTTTTAAATATAATTTCTCTTCCCAGACGCACACAACTGCAATAACTATAAGGATGTTAAAACAAGTACCATTGTTTCATTTGAAGTTAATTAGCATTTCTCAGCGGTGAGAGAAAAGTTTTCAAGCCCTCGAAAGCAAAAAGACTTTTAGTGCAAACAGGAAAGGTTCTATGTCCTTCAGTGTGGCTCCAGACAGCATATCTTGGGCACATTTCAATCCTATTCAGTACTATATCATATATATTGTATATAATTATTGATTAAATCCATGCAACATTAAGGCCATGTGCCATTTCGACCATGATCAATGTACTTGGTCTGACGCACATACCATATAGATCTCCATCTAATGGTGGCCAATCAATGGGTGTGAACTCCTACATGTGTGTCACCTTTTAGACATGCCAGACCATAGAATTGAATATTGCATTTAGTAGGCTCTGTATGTGCCAGACATGATGTCACAAGGGTTTGTTTTCAGTCAGGAAGCCCCTGTTACAATATGTCGTTGAAATCTCTGTTTCTATGCTCTCTGGTCTAAATGCCAAGACAATTAAGAGATGTTTGTTTGAGGTAAAGCCCTGTATGACTCATCACTGTACTTGAAACACACACACACACACACACAGTAGCAGGCTGCAGGGAGAGGGTTTCCTCTGTCCCAATCACAAGAGGATTGACTTGTCCAGGGAAACAAACAAGAGAATAATGAAACCATTTTTTTTTCATAATGTCAAACTTAACCTCATCAAGTAAATAATATGTAAAACATCCCATTAATAACTCCAGAGGATTCTGAAGATGACTAACGCTAAAGTTGCACAAAAAGCTTATTTATCTAAAATGTTGTACACAAATTAGTTTACATCCCTGTTAGTGAGCATTTCTCCTTTGCCAAGATAATCCATCCACCTGACAGGTGTGGCATATAAAGAAGCTGAATGAATAGCATGATCATTACACAGGTGCAACTTGTGCTGGGGACACTAAAAGGCCACTCTAAACTGTGCAGTTTTGTCACACAACACAATGCCACAGATGTCTCAAGTTTTGAAGGAGCATGCAATTGGCATGCCGACTGCAGGAATGTCCACCAGAGCTGTTAATTAAGATGTTTAGAGATGTTAATTTCTCTACCATAAGCCTCCTCCAACATTGTTTTAGACAATATGGCAGTACGTCGAACAGGCCTCACAACCACAGACCATGTGTGTCCACGCCCAGGACCTCCACATACAGCTTCTTAACCTGGGAGATCGTCTGAGACCAGCCACATGGACAGCTAATGAAACTGAGGAGTATTTATGTCTGTAATAAAGCCCTTTTGTGGGGGAAAACACATTCTGATTGGCTGGGCCTAGTTCCACAGTGGGTTGGCCTATGCCCTCCCAGGCCACCCATGGCTGTGTCCCTACCCATTCATATCAAATTCATAGATTAGGGCCTAATTATTTTAATTGACTCATTTCCTTTATGAACTGTAACTCAGTAAACTTGTGGAAATTGTTGCATGTTGCTTTTATATTTCTGTTGAGTATAATTCACAAAAAATATTCTAGTCAACTTGAAGATCTTTCTTAAGATCTTTAGTTTTTTATGTGGGAAATTGTAGCCAGTATGTATTTCAAAAGAAGGTCTGAAATACTGTCAAGGCATTGGATCATTCTTGACAGGGTCATATCTCTTTATATGGTTCTGTTTCTTGATACTTGAGGTCATTTAAGGTATCCTAGCAACCTGACACAATGAAAGAATTGATGGAGTGAACACCCATGTCCTTATTTAGCCTTTATTGTCCATGTTGCCAAGTGGAATTATGCATAAATTATGTAGATACACAGTAGAACTTCAGAATAGACTCGAAGCCACTAAAGCAAACTGCTAAATGTCGATTTCTTCTTCCAGTATAAACACAGACACGTTCCTGCCCTTCCAGATTATAACAAGACCATCTGTAACAAATGTACAAATTGATCTTGATATAGGTATAAATGAATTAGAAAAAAAAGGCAGCTTGAAGAGTTTGGCTATGAGGATATATATATATACACACACACACACACAAATGTGGTAGATACATTAATATAAATACAACAATATGTTCTGGTATTGGTATACTTCTCTCTAAAAAGACTAAATGTATCCAAGATATCCTAAAGATCTAGAGCTCAGAAAACTCTTGAGATATACCTGTGGCCACATGGACAGTCTGGTAACCACGACAACTAGGTGGGGCACCCCAAAGGGTAAGTTTAACCCTTAGGGGGTGTAAGAAATTACTTCATGTCATCAGAAGAGGACAACAGTCGCAGATGATTTACAACACTGATAATAATAATAAAAATAATGATTGACAGCATTTTGAGGCACTTCTAGACAACACGAGGTGTTCTGACTGACAACTGAACTCATTCCCCACCAGTAGATGCAGCCAATAAAAGTTACATTGGTAAGAAGCAAAGAAATGTACATGAACAGCTTTGAAATGTTTCTATCATCTCTCTGAGTAGCGAGTCTGTATAACCAACCTGTAACCTTTGACCTGTGTGAGTGTGTGTGTTCTTACATTCAAAGGTGACAATAACAACATTAAAAAAGGAACACGTCATCACTGTACATGAAACAGACACATACTGTACACACAGTCCACTGTGAAGGCCCTGTACTATCATGTGTAAATCCTCCTGACAGACTTCATTGACTTCAGTATCGTGCAAACTGCATTCAATTTCACACTATACTGTTTCTTACACACAGAGGGACAGGAGTTTTGGCCCCAGTAAAAAGGTAATACTATCAAATTACTAAAATACTCAATTAACATCTAAAGTTTATTCTCCACAATATGCATTTCAGTGAATCAACAGAGAGAAAGCTTTCAATTCAACTATTAACATTTAGTCTCAATCTCTTCTTACTGTGTATTGAGAGAGTCCAGCTGTGAATCAATGGTGTGGAGCTAAGCAAAAAATATATATTTCAAAAAAATACTGCAACTTGGTTTAAGATGTTTGTGAAGACACTTTTAAAGGTTTGGCTTTAAAACACATCTCAAGGCCTTGAAGTTAAAACATTTGTCACAGACAAGTAAGTGTTGTGGGACTAAACCATTGAGCATGACCCAATACATATTCCAGTTATTCTAAACTACATACAGTCTAGTAGCAATGTACAACTATCACTCATCAAAAGGACAAGAACAATCAGAAGTGAATCATGAGATTGATAATAAAGCATTAGTGGCAAACTGATGCTCTGTATGTCTTAAATACAGATATTTATTTTGAGTGAAGGCAAGGCATTACATTTCCAACATGATAAGAGCCTTTTCAGTAGTGCTGAGAGATTAGTGCCTTTTGAGGTCTGTTCAGTTTCGGTTCGTTTAAAAAAAAAAATAATCACGGTCTTCAATTTCAGTTACATTTTTTAAATTAATTTTTTAAATAAAAAAATATTGTGTGTTCAAGGCTGTAACAACACAGAATTAAACAATTGATGGTAGTGACTGCCATTACAGTTATGGTTCAAGTTTTATATTTTGGTTGTGTATATATATTATTTAATTATTAAAACCCTAATGATGGTAGTGACTGCCCATTACTTATTAATAAACCATGTAACACTATCTGGCGTCCATCTGTAGATATATATATATATATATATATATATATATATATAATATAGTTGAAGTTGTAAGTTTACATACACTTAGGTTGGAGTCATGTAAACTCATTTTTCAACCACTCCACAAATATCTTGTTAACAAACTAAAGTTTTGGCAAGTCAGTTAGGACATCTACTTTGTGCATGACACAAGTAATTCTTCCAACGATTGTTTACAGACAGATTAATTAACTTATAATTCCCTGTATCACAATTCCAGTGGGTCAGAAGTTTACATACACGATGTTTACTGTGCCATTAAACAGCTTGGAAAATTCCAGAAAAGGATGTCATGGCTTTAGAAGCTTCTGATAGGCTAAGTGTCATCATTTGAGTCAATTGGAGGTGTACCTGTGGATGTATTTCAAAGCCTACTTTCAAACTCAGTGCCCCTTTGCTTGACATCATGGGAAAATCAAAATAAATAATTTAAGACCTCCACAAGTCTGGTTCATCCTTGGGAGCAATTTCCAAACCCCTGAAGGTACCAAGTTCATCTCTTTAAATAATAGTACGCAAGTATAAACACCATGGGACTACGCAGCCGTCATAGCACCAGGAAGGAGACGCGTTCTGTCTCCTAGAGATTAACGTACTTTGGTGCGAAAAGTGCAAATCAATCCCAGAACAACAGCAAAGGACCTTGTGAAGGTGCTGGAGGAAACAGGTATAAAGTATCAATATCCATAGTAAAACGAGTCCTATATTGACATAACCTGAAAGGCCGCTCAGCAAGGAAGAAGCCACTGCTCCAAAACAGCCATAAAAAAGCCAGATTATGGTTTGCAACTGCACATGAGGACAAATATCGTGCTTTTTGGAGAAATGTCCTCTGGTCTGATGAAACAAAATAGAACTGTTTGGCCATAATGACCATCGTTATTTTTGGAGAAAATAAGGGGGGAGAATAATAAGGGGGAGGCTTGATAGCCGAAGAACACCATCCCAACTGTGAAGCACGGGGGTGGAAGCATCATGTTGTGGGGTGCTTTGCTGCAGGAGGGTCTGGTGCACTTCACAAAATAGATGGCATCATGAAGGAGAGAAAATGATGAGGATATATTGAAGCAACATCTCAAGACATCAGTCAGAAAGTTAAAGCTTGGTCGCAAATGGGTCTTCCAAATGGACAATGACCCCAAGCATACTTCCAAAGTTGTGGCAAAATGGCTTAAGGACAACAAAGTCAAGGTATTGGAGTGGCCATCACAAAGCCCTGACCTCAATTCTAATGGAAATTTGTGGGCAGAACTGAAAAAGCATGTGCGAGCAAGGAGGCCTACAAACCTGACTCAGTTACACCAGCTCTGCCAGGAAGAATGGGCCAAAATTCCCCCAACTGACTGTGGGAAGCTTGTGGAAGGCTACCTGAAACATTTGACCCAAGTTAAACAAACAATCTATAGGCAATGGTACCAAATACTAATTGAGTGTATGTATGTAAACTTCTGGCCCACTAGGAATGTGATGAACGAAATAAAAGCTTAAATAAATCATTCTCTCCTATTATTCTGACATTTCACCTTCTTAAAATAAAGTGGTGATCCTAACTGACCTAAGACAGGGAATTTTTACTAGGATTAAATGTCAGGAATTGTGAAAAACTGAGTTTAAATGTATTTGGCTAAAGTGTATGTAAACTTCTGACTTCAACTGTATAACTGTATATAAAACAATATATATTTGGTGACGTATTATTTTATACCAAGTCATCATCTCATCTCCACCCACAGAGCTTGTCCAGCAAGAACCAATGAGAACAGGCAGCTGTAGGCACAATGGATTCTGGTCATTGTATTAATTAACACGTTTTATGTACGTAATGATGAGTTGAACAACCTAACCCAGAGAGAAATCTCTCTAGAGAAATGGCACATTGAGCGCACAGAAAAAAACGAAGTAAAAGGTATTTAAATAATTGAACTGACGTTGACCGATTCGTTATTTTAAAAAACAAAAATAAACCGACATTTCAGTTAATCACTCAGCACTACCTTTCAGGGAGTCAATCCACCAGGTCTCTACAGTTTGAGAGCTGGTAGTCTTTTACTTCCCTAACCATTACAACCCTGGCGGCCCATAGATTCTCTGCGGAGGGGAATGACTCCATGTTCTATGGTTCCTCTGTGATCAGGTTGCTCCATTGTGGTATGGCCTGCCTGTGTGGTATGGCCTGCCTGTGTGGTATGGCCTGCCTGTGTGGTATGGCCTGCCTGTGTGGTATGGCCTGCCTGTGTGGTATGAACTGCCTGTGTGGTATGGCCTGCCTGTGTGGTATGGCCTGCCTGTGTGGTATGGCCTGCCTGTGTGGTATGGCCTGCCTGTGTGGTATGAACTGCCTGTGTGGTATGGCCTGCCTGTGTGGTATGGCCTGCCTGTGTGGTATGAACTGCCTGTGTGGTATGGCCTGCCTGTGTGGTATGGCCTGCCTGTGTGGTATGGCCTGCCTGTGTGGTATGGCCTGCCTGTGTGGTATGGCCTGCCTGTGTGGTATGGCCTGCCTGTGTGGTATGGCCTGCCTGTGTGGTATGGACTGCCTGTGTGGTATGGACTGCCTGTGTGGTATGGACTGCCTGTGTGGTATGGACTGCCTGTGTGGTATGGACTGCCTGTGTGGTATGGACTGCCTGTGTGGTATGGACTGCCTGTGTGGTATGGACTGCCTGTGTGGTATGGACTGCCTGTGTGGTATGGACTGCCTGTGTGGTATGGACTGCCTGTGTGGTATGGACTGCCTGTGTGGTATGGACTGCCTGTGTGGTATGGACTGTCTGTGTGGTATGGACTGCCTGTGTGGTATGGACTGCCTGTGTAGTATGCCCTCCCATGGGCTTTGTAGCTCGGATGTGGCTCCTGTGGGGTCTAACTGTCGACCCAAGTGGGATTTGTAGTTCCCTGTGGCTCAGCAGGTCCTGTGGGACCTGTGTGGTCTGTAGTTCTTGTGGCTCAGCAGGTCCTGTGGGATTTGTAGTTCCCAATAGTTTAGGTCCCAGCTCATATCCTGCCTGTGTCTTGGTCCTTGTCCTCCAGCAGCTCGATGAGCTGAGTGAAGCTCTGTTTCACGGCATCCATGTTGTCCACTGAGCTGCCTTCTAGAATCCAGCTCTTCCCTCGGGCCAGAGGCTCCAGCTCAAAATACTTCTTTATCTAACAGAGAAAGAGAGAGAAACAGAGAGAGCTCAGAGGATTGGACACTTATTGAAAACATAAATCAAATCAAATTTTATTTGCCATATGCACCGAATACAACAGGTGCAGACCTTACAGGGAAATGCTTACTTACAAGCCCTTAACAAACAATGCTTTAAGAAATTAAGAAAAAATTAAATAAGTGTTAACTAAAAAATAGATAAGTAAAAATGTTTCAATAATAAGTGACAAATAACGCAAAAAAACATACACAATTGGTTACCGGATCGTACAACGGCAGCCATCTCCTTCGGTGCCATTATGTCACAGTGAGTAAATAACTGTAACGTTAACTCATTTGTTCTTGATGTGTGGGTGTACAGCATAGTATACCATAACTGTTTTTGTCTAAATACTGTTCATTCCTCTGTAATTACACCAATATCTGCCAATGCTTGCATTACATATAACAAGAGCCAAGTGGAGACCACAAACTAGACCAAAGTACAAAGATTGTCTTAAGAACTATGCAGGTCCCATGTTGAAAGTCTGCAGGAAAACAAAACAAAAACAAGTCCAAAATATTGCAATCAATTCTGAATCAAATGGGAGAAAGATTACCCTCGTGATTTCAACTCCCAGTTGAGCTTAAGCACACAGTACACACTTCTGAAAACAAGCACAGTGTCCAGATATGTCAAAAATCTGAAAAAGACAAAAACACTGCCACAATCTCTCAGTTCTGCCAACACTGACACGGATTGATAGGTGATGGTCAAGCCAGCATTGCAGACCGTTTGTGTATAGTTTTACTACTTTGTAGGGGGATGCCTGAGACCAGTCCAGTGATATATGGGAGCCACATAGGACCACTCATATATGGGCTGGTAGACCTAAAGCCATAACGGTCCGTCTTTGGGGTGGTTTACTACTGGGGGGGATAAGGCATGGCCAGCCAGGCCATAACCATGGAAATAGAATGAGGTGCTTTTCTGTTCTAGTGATTATATTTCTATGGCCATAAGGGGTCTGTAAGACATCAAACAGTCTCATTGAAGATTTACTACCAGGGTGATGTAAGGGCATGCTGGTCTATAGACCATCAGACAGTCTCATTGAAGGTTTACCTCCAGGGTGATGTAAGGCCATGCTGGTCTATAGACCATCAGACAGTCTCATTGAAGGTTTACCTCCAGGGTGATGTAAGGCCATGCTGGTCTATAGACCATCAGACAGTCTCATTGAAGGTTTACCTCCAGGGTGATGTAAGGCCATGCTGGTCTATAGACCATCAGACAGTCTCATTGAAGGTTTACCTCCAGGGTGATGCAAGGCCATGCTGGTCTATAGACCATCAGACAGTCTCATTGAAGGTTTACCTCCAGGGTGATGTAAGGCCATGCTGGTCTTTTTATTTATTTATTTTTTAATTTTTTATTTCACCTTTATTTAACCAGGTAGGCTAGTTGAGAACAAGTTCTCATTTGCAACTGTGACCTGGCCAAGATAAAGCATAGCAGTGTGAACAGACAACAGAGTTACACATTGAGTAAACAATTAAAAAGTCAATAACACAATAGAAAAAAAAGGGGCAGTCTATATACAATGTGTGCAAAAGGCATGAGGAGGTAGGCGAATAATTACAATTTTGCAGATTAACACTGGAGTGATAAATGATCAGATGGTCATGTACAGGTGTGCAAAAGAGCAGAAAAGTAAATAAATAAAAACAGTATAAAAACAGTATGGGAATGAGGTAGGTGAAAATGGGTGGGCTATTTACCAATAGACTATGTACAGCTGCAGCGATCGGTTAGCTGCTCAGATAGCTGATGTTTGAAGTTGGTGAGGGAGATAAAAGTCTCCAACTTCAGCGATTTTTGCAGTTCGTTCCAGTCACAGGCAGCAGAGTACTAGAATGAAAGGCGGCCAAATGAGGTGTTTGCTTTAGGGATGATCAGTGAGATACACCTGCTGGAGCGCGTGCTACGGATGGGTGTTGCCATCATGACCAGTGAACTGAGATAAGGCAGAGCTTTACCTAGCATGGACTTGTAGATGACCTGGAGCCAGTATATGTAGCGAGGGCCAGCCGACTAGAGCATACAAGTCGCAGTGGTGGGTGGTATAAGGTGCTTTAGTGACAAAACGGATGGCACTGTGATAGACTGCATCCAGTTTGCTGAGTAGAGTGTTGGAAGCCATTTTGTAAATGACATCGCCGAAGTCGAGGATCGGTAGGATAGTCAGTTTTACTAGGGTAAGCTTGGCGGCGTGAGTGAAGGAGGCTTTGTTGCTGAATAGAAAGCAGACTCTTGATTTGATTTTCGATTGGAGATGTTTGATATGAGTCTGGAAGGAGAGTTTGCAGTCCAGCCAGACATCTAGGTACTTATAGATGTCCACATATTCAAGGTCGGAACCATCCAGGGTGCTGATGCTAGTCGGGCATGCGGGTGCAGGCAGCGATCGGTTGAAAAGCATGCATTTGGTTTTACTAGCGTTTAAGAGCAGTTGGAGGCCACGGAAGGAGTGCTGTATGGCATTGAAGCTCGTTTGGAGGTTAAATAGCACAGTGTCCAATGACGGGCCGAAAGTATATAGAATGGTGTCGTCTGCGTAGAGGTGGATCAGGGAATCGCCCGCAGCAAGAGCAACATCATTGATATATACAGAGAAAAGAGTCGGCCCGAGAATTGAACCCTGTGGCACCCCCATAGAGACTGCCAGAGGACCGGACAGCATGCCCTCCGATTTGACACACTGAACTCTGTCTGCAAAGTAATTGGTGAACCAGGCAAGGCAGTCATCCGAAAAACCGAGGCTACTGAGTCTGCCAATAAGAATATGGTGATTGACAGAGTCGAAAGCCTTGGCAAGGTCGATGAAGACGGCTGCACAGTACTGTCTTTTATCGATGGCGGTTATGATATCGTTTAGTACCTTGAGTGTGGCTGAGGTGCACCCGTGACCGGCTCAGAAACCAGATTGCACAGCGGAGAAGGTACGGTGGGATTCGAGATGGTCAGTGACCTGTTTGTTGACTTGGCTTTCGAAGACCTTAGATAGGCAGGGCAGGATGGATATAGGTCTGTAACAGTTTGGGTCCAGGGTGTCTCCCCCTTTGAAGAGGGGGATGACTGCGGCAGCTTTCCAATCCTTGGGGATCTCAGACGATATGAAAGAGAGGTTGAACAGGCTGGTAATAGGGGTTGCGACAATGGCGGCGGATAGTTTCAGAAATAGAGGGTCCAGATTGTCAAGCCCAGCTGATTTTTACGGGTCCAGGTTTTGCAGCTCTTTCAGAACATCTGCTATCTGGATTTGGGTAAAGGAGAACCTCGAGAGGCTTGGGCGAGGAGCTGCGGGGGGGGGCAGAGCTGTTGGCCGAGGTTGGAGTAGCCAGGCGGAAGGCATGGCCAGCCGTTGAGAAATGCTTATTGAAGTTTTCGATAATCATGGATTTATCGGTGGAGACAGTGTTACCTAGCCTCAGTGCAGTGGGCAGCTGGGAGGAGGTGCTCTTGTTCTCCATGGACTTCACAGTGTCCCAGAACTTTTTGGAGTTGGAGCTACAGGATGCAAACTTCTGCCTGAAGAAGCTGGCCTTAGCTTTCCTGACTGACTGTGTGTATTGGTTCCCGACTTCCCTGAACAGTTGCATATCGCGGGGACTATTCGATGCTATTGCAGTCCGCCACAGGATGTTTTTGTGCTGGTCGAGGGCAGTCAGGTCTGGAGTGAACCAAGGGCTGTATCTGTTCTTGGTTCTGCATTTTTTTGAACGGAGCATGCTTATCTAAAATGGTGAGGAAGTTACTTTTAAAGAATGACCAGGCATCCTCAACTGACGGGATGAGGTCAATGTCCTTCCAGGATACCCGGGCCAGGTCGATTAGAAAGGCCTGCTCACAGAAGTGTTTTAGGGAGCGTTTGACAGTGATGAGGGGTGGTCATTTGACTGCGGCTCCGTGGCGGATACAGGCAATGAGGCAGTGATCGCTGAGATCCTGGTTGAAGACAGCGGAGGTGTATTTGGAGGGCCAGTTGGTCAGGATCACGTCTATGAGGGTGCCCTTGTTTACAGAGTTAGGGTTGTACCTGGTGGGTTCCTTGATGATTTGAGTGAGATTGAGGGCATCTAGCTTAGATTGTAGGACTGCCGGGGTGTTAAGCATATCCCAGTTTAGGTCACCTAACAAAACAAACTCTGAAGCTAGATGGGGGGCGATCAATTCACAAATGGTGTCCAGGGCACAGCTGGGAGCTGAGGGGGGTCGGTAGCAGGCGGCAACAGTGAGAGACATTTCTGGAGAGAGTAATTTTCAAAATTAGTAGTTCGAACTGTTTGGGTATGGACCTGGACAGTATGACATTACTTTGCAGGCTATCTCTGCAGTAGACTGCAACTCCTCCCCCTTTGGCAGTTCTATCTTGACGGAAGATGTTATAGTTGGGTATGGAATCTCTGAATTTTTGGTGGCCTTCCTGAGCCAGGATTCAGTCACAGCAAGGACATCAGGGTTAGCAGAGTGTGCTAAAGCAGTGAGTAAAACAAACTTAGGGAGGAGGCTTCTGATGTTGACATGCATGAAACCAAGGCTTTTTCGATCACAGAAGTCAACAAATGAGGGTGCCTGGGGACATGCAGGGCCTGGGTTTACCTCCACATCACCCGCGGAGCAGAGAAGGAGTAGTATGAGGGTGCGGCTAAAGGCTATCAAAACTGGTCGCCTAGAGCGTTGGGGGCAGAGAATAAGAGGAGCAGGTTTCTGGGCATGGTAGAATATATTCAGGGCATAATGCGCAGACAGGGGTATGGTGGGGTGCGGGTACAGCGGAGGTAAGCCCAGGCACTGGGTGATGATGAGAGAGGTTGTATCTCTGGACGTGCTGGTTGTAATGGGTGAGGTCACCGCATGTGTGGGAGGTGGGACAAAGGAGGTAACAGGGGTATGAAGAGTGGAACTAGGGGCTCCATTGTGAACTAAAACAATGATAACTAACCTGAACAACAGTATACAAGGCATATTGACATTTGAGAGAGACATACAGCGAGGCATACAGTAATCACAGGTGTTGAATTGGGAAAGATAGCTAAAACAGTAGGCGAGGCTAATCAGCTAGCACAACAAACAGCAGGTAAAATGGCGTTGACTAGGCAACGGGGCCGACAGATAAAACAAACAAGCAGAATGGAGTACTGTGATTAATGGTCTATAGACCATCAGACAGTCTCATTGAAGATTTACTACCAGGGTGATGTAAGGCCATGCTGGTCTCCTGGCCATCAGACAGTCTCATTGAAGATTTACTACCAGGGTGATGTAAGGCCATGCTGGTTTATAGACCATCAGACAGTCTCATTGAAGATTTACTACCAGGGTGATGTAAGGCCATGCTGGTCTATAGACCATCAGACAGTCTCATTGAAGGTTTACCACCAGGGTGATGTAAGGCCATGCTGGTTTCCAGGCCATCAGATAGCGTGGTGACAGAATATTACTTGTTGCCCTCTCTCGATCATAATGATCTGAGAGAGCAGAGCGGTGTCTGGAGAGCCCCTGAGAGTCAGGTCAGTACACAGAGAATAAATACCTGGCAAAGCCCCCGAGAGTCAGGTCAGTACACAGAGAATAAATACCTGGCAAAGCCCCTGAGAGTCAGGTCAGTACACAGAGAATAAATACCTGGCAAAGGCAAAGTACACCCTGAGAGTCAGGTCAGTACACAGAGAATAAATACCTGGCAAAGCCCCTGAGAGTCAGGTCAGTACACAGAGAATAAATACCTGGCAAAGCCCCGAGAGTCAGGTCAGTACACAGAGAATAAATACCTGGCAAAGCCCCTGAGAGTCAGGTCAGTACACAGAGAATAAATACCTGGCAAAGCCCCTGAGAGTCAGGTCAGTACACAGAGAATAAATACCTGGCAAAGCCCCTGAGAGTCAGGTCAGTACACAGAGAATAAATACCTGGCAAAGCCCCGAGAGTCAGGTCAGTACACAGAGAATAAATACCTGGCAAAGCCCCTGAGAGTCAGGTCAGTACACAGAGAATAAATACCTGGCAAAGCCCCTGAGAGTCAGGTCAGTACACAGAGAATAAATACCTGGCAAAGGGGCAGCAAAGCCAGAGGAGTCATTTTCACATTCAAAATACTACTGGTTGGGATTATGGATACTATAGCAGGGTTAAGTAGGCATGAAACGGAAGAAAATGCTCAGACTGAGTCAAAAGAGTTATGAAATGCTAGTTGTCATTTTCCATTGCTAAATCTTTTGCTATGGTGTGTCATAATGAACATGACCCATCACTTGAAGAATAGGAAAATAAATCAATCAAATAAATCAAACTAAACAATTTGAGTAAACAGAGACTTAAAAGTGAACATTTCCAACAGATTCTGTCCATCTGTGTTTAAAGTTTGGCTGTGTGCATCTGTGTGTCTGTCAGTGTCAGTAAGTGGGGACAACTGAGGAAGGGGGAGAGATCATGTTCAAACCCATTCAGAGAATACAGAAGATACCATAGGACACCATACCGTACTGATGGCCAAACCCACAGGAACAGGAGAGATTAGAAACTGCACTAACAGGCTGCAAAAATCTCTGCTGCTCTTGTCCTTTTGTTTCAGAGCAGAAAGGAGAATAAATCAATAATGAAACAAAACATCCTTTGAGCCAAAGCTCCCGTAGCATGCCAAGAATGCTGATTAAGATTTCCCTGTCTGGGACTTCATCGCTCGCTTACACAATCCTCCCTCCTCCAAAAGAGAGAGAAAGAGAAAGAAAGAAAGAGAGAGAGAGAGAAAGACAGCAGGAACAGGCTTGGAAGGTGCTGTAGCATTTGTCTATTGTTATTATGTGTGTGTGTGTGTGTGTGTGTGTGTGTGTGTGTGTGTGTGTGTGTGTGTGTGTGTGTGTGTGTGTGTGTGTGTGTGTGTGTGTGTGTGTGTGTGTGTGTGTGTGTGTGTGTGTGTGTGTGTGTGTGTGACGGGGAAGAATGATGATTAATTCAACATAAAGAGAAAGCAACAAGTCTATGAAGTAGGAGAGATTGAGAGAGGTTAGATCAGGGATCATCAACTAGATTTAGAAGGAGAGGTTAGATCAGGGATCATCAACTAGATTTAGAAGGAGAGGTTAGATCAGGGATCATCAACTAGATTTAGAAGGAGAGGTTAGATCAGGGATCATCAACTAGATTTAGAAGGAGAGGTTAGATCAGGGATCATCAACTAGATTTAGAAGGAGAGGTTAGATCAGGGATCATCAACTAGATTTAGAAGGAGAGGTTAGATCAGGGATCATCAACTAGATTTAGCCGTTGGCAAATTTTTGGGGTGGTCAGGGGTCCGGAAAATAATTACAAACAATTTGTAAACTGCAAATTGACCGCAAGATGCCTAAAACAGATATAATATTTCACTAAAACAAACATTTCAAATCTTGATTAAATTTTATACAAATACCAAACATACAGGAGCACCAACATTGGTTGGAACTGTTTTTACTACCCCCCCCCCCTTAATTATATTGTCTTGACCATTCACCCTCAATGGGCGCACACACACACACACACGCACACACACACACACACACACACACACACACACACACACACACACACACACACACACACACACACACACACACACACACACACACACACACACACACACACACACACACACACACACACACATGTCTCAATTACATCAATGCTGAAATAATACTTATTTAACCAGTGTCCTCCCCTTCATCTACACTGATTGAAGTGGATTTAACAAGTGATCTCAATAAGGGATCATAGATTTCACCTGGTCAGTCAATCTCTGATTTAAAAAAAATCTAAATCCAAAATTATTTAGCAGACACGATTTACAGGAGCAATTACGGTTAAGTGCCTTGCTCAAGGGCAAATGACCGATTTTTCACCTGGTCAGCTCGGGGATTCGAACCAGCGACCTTATCAGTTACTGGCCCAATGCTCTTAACCGTTAGGCTACCTGCCTCCCTATATCTCTGTCTTGTTAGCCTTGTGACCCAGGCACTGGGTGATGATGAGAGAGGTTGATCTTTCTATTATGCGTGGTAATACTTTGGAACAGATTTCCAAAATTAAAATCACTTGCAGCTGATTTGCTGGTGTTTTACAGTCTTTTATGTCCACCTTTTGCTCAGAAAACTGTGTATAGCCTGGCTAATACACTACAGCAATCCATTGTCTGGTAAAACAGACTGACACAGCAGAAAAATGTCCATTGCTCGTTCATCTCTGCTGGACATCTCAATAGGGTCAGGAGGGGCAAGTTGCTGGTACCCTCGTTTAGCCCGACTAACATGCAGGCTGAGCTCGCTAACACAAGACAGTTCTGGGTCACGAGGCCAATACGCTAAAGATGTGCGAGGGTCATTCAGTGTGTGCAGCAGATAAAGGGTTGAAGCTCTGGCTCTATAGACCGCGGTGGTGGGACCTTTATGTTGTACAGCACAAGATCAATCTGCTCAAAGCTGGGATCAATAGGATGAGTTTCAGGGCTGAGGAGATCAAGTCTGATTGAGGGGATCTCTCCTGACCTTTAAAGGCTGATTAAAAACGCCGGGAGGCCGGGAGAGGAAACCTACAGAGTAAGACGGTGTTAACCTGAGGCAGGGCCATGTGTGCCAAAGACCGTTGCAGGGTGCTCATCTGCCCGACTCACCACTTTAAACATAATGATGAAAGGGTCAGAGCTCACTTGAGGAAGGAGAAACTCAACTCGTCCGAAACACGACTGGTCCTCCCATGATGATGAACGATCACAACTTCTCCAATCCAAACCGGAATCTGGAAGACACCCGGGTCATGTCCAGTAGAGAAAACGTTTTGAAACAGGAAGTTATCACCTGAGCCAGTTCCTGTTTCATAAGAAATTCAAGCTGAGCTCTCCTCTAATGCATCCTTGGGAGGGAGGTGAGGAAATGAGGGATCAAGGACGGAAGGTATCAAGGACAGGAGGACTCAAGGATTGGACAGCTTTTACACTTTCAGACAGAGCCTACGTGTTGGTACAGAGCCTACTGTATGTGTTGGTACAGAGCCTACTTTTGTGTTGGTACAGAGCCCTTTATGTGTTGGTACAGAGCCCATGTGTTGGTACAGAGCCCATGTGTTGGTACAGAGCCCATATGTTGGTACAGAGCCTACTGCATGTGTTGGTACAGAGCCTACTGTATGTGTTGGTACAGAGCCCATGTGTTGGTACAGAGCCTACTGTATGTGTTGGTACAGAGCCCATGTGTTGGTACAGAGCCTACTGTATGTGTTGGTACAGAGCCCATGTGTTGGTACAGAGCCTACTGTATGTGTTAGTACAGAGCCCATGTGTTGGTACAGAGCCCATGTGTTGGTACAGAGCCCATGTGTTGGTACAGAGCCCATATGTTGGTACAGAGCCTACTGTATGTGTTAGTACAGAGCCCATATGTTGGTACAGAGCCTACTGTATGTGTTGGTACAGAGCCCATATGTTGGTACAGAGCCTACTGTATGTGTTAGTACAGAGCCCATATGTTAGTACAGAGCCCATGTGTTGGTACAGAGCCCATGTGTTGATACAGAGCCCATATGTTAGTACAGAGCCCATATGTTAGTACAGAGCCCATGTGTTGGTACAGAGCCCATATGTTAGTACAGAGCCCATGTGTTGGTACAGAGCCCATATGTTAGTACAGAGCCCATGTGTTGGTACAGAGCCCATGTGTTGATACAGAGCCCATATGATAGTACAGAGCCCATGTGTTGGTACAGAGCCCATATGTTAGTACAGAGCCCATGTGTTGGTACAGAGCCCATATGTTAGTACAGAGCCCATGTGTTGGTACAGAGCCCATGTGTTGGTACAGAGCCCATATGTTAGTACAGAGCCCATGTGTTGGTACAGAGCCCATGTGTTGGTACAGAGCCCATATGTTAGTACAGAGCCCATGTGTTGGTACAGAGCCCATATGTTAGTACAGAGCCCATGTGTTGGTACAGAGCCCATGTGTTGGTACAGAGCCCATATGTTAGTACAGAGCCCATATGTTAGTACAGAGCCCATGTGTTGGTACAGAGCCCATGTGTTGGTACAGAGTCCATATGTTAGTACAGAGCCCATGTGTTGGTACAGAGCCCATGTGTTGGTACAGAGCCCATATGTTAGTACAGAGCCCATGTGTTGGTACAGAGCCCATATGTTAGTACAGAGCCCATGTGTTGGTACAGAGCCCATGTGTTGGTACAGAGCCCATATGTTAGTACAGAGCCCATGTGTTGGTACAGAGCCCATATGTTAGTACAGAGCCCATGTGTTAGTACAGAGCCCATGTGTTGGTACAGAGCCCATATGTTAGTACAGAGCCCATGTGTTGGTACAGAGCCCATATGTTAGTACAGAGCCCATGTGTTGGTACAGAGCCTACTGCATGTGTTGGTACAGAGCCTACTGTATGTGTTGGTACAGAGCCTACTGTATGTGTTGGTACAGAGCCCATATGTTGGTACAGAGCCCATGTGTTAGTACAGAGCCCATGTGTTGGTACAGAGCCCATATGTTAGTACAGAGCCCATGTGTTGGTACAGAGCCTACTGCATGTGTTGGTACAGAGCCTACTGTATGTGTTGGTACAGAGCCTACTGTATGTGTTGGTACAGAGCCCATATGTTGGTACAGAGCCCATGTGTTGGTACAGAGCCTACTGTATGTGTTGGTACAGAGCCCATATGTTAGTACAGAGCCCATGTGTTGGTACAGAGCCCATGTGTTGGTACAGAGCCCATGTGTTGGTACAGAGCCCATGTGTTGGTACAGAGCCCATGTGTTGGTACAGAGCCCATGTGTTGGTACAGAGCCCATGTGTTGGTACAGAGCCCATATGTTAGTACAGAGCCCATGTGTTGGTACAGAGCCCATGTGTTGGTACAGAGCCCATGTGTTAGTACAGAGCCCATGTGTTGGTACAGAGCCTACTGCATGTGTTGGTACAGAGCCTACTGTATGTGTTGGTACAGAGCCCATATGTTGGTACAGAGCCCATGTGTTGGTACAGAGCCTACTGTATGTGTTGGTACAGAGCCCATATGTTAGTACAGAGCCCATGTGTTGGTACAGAGCCCATGTGTTGGTACAGAGCCCATATGTTAGTACAGAGCCCATGTGTTGGTACAGAGCCCATATGTTAGTACAGAGCCCATGTGTTGGTACAGAGCCCATGTGTTGATACAGAGCCCATATGTTAGTACAGAGCCCATGTGTTGGTACAGAGCCCATATGTTAGTACAGAGCCCATGTGTTGATACAGAGCCCATATGTTAGTACAGAGCCCATGTGTTGGTACAGAGCCCATATGTTAGTACAGAGCCCATGTGTTGGTACAGAGCCCATGTGTTAGTACAGAGCCCATATGTTGGTACAGAGCCCATGTGTTGGTACAGAGCCCATATGTTGGTACAGAGCCCATGTGTTGGTACAGAGCCCATGTGTTGGTACAGATCCCACTGTATGTGTTGGTACAGAGCCCATATGTTGGTACAGAGCCCATGTGTTGGTACAGAGCCCATGTGTTGATACAGAGCCTACTGTATGTGTTGATACAGAGCCCATGTGTTGGTACAGAGCCCATGTGTTGATACAGAGCCCATGTGTTGATACAGAGCCCATGTGTTGGTACAGAGCCCATGTGTTGGTACAGAGCCTACTGTATGTGTTAGTACAGAGCCCATGTGTTGGTACAGAGCCCATGTGTTGGTACAGAGCCCATGTGTTGGTACAGAGCCCATGTGTTGGTACAGAGCCCATGTGTTGGTACAGAGCCCATGTGTTGGTACAGAGCCCATGTGTTGGTACAGAGCCCATGTGTTGGTACAGAGCCTACTGTATGTGTTAGTACAGAGCCCATGTGTTGGTACAGAGCCCATGTGTTGGTACAGAGCCCATGTGTTGGTACAGAGCCCATGTGTTGGTACAGAGCCCATATGTTGGTACAGAGCCCATGTGTTGGTACAGAGCCCATGTGTTGGTACAGAGCCCATGTGTTGGTACAGAGCCTACTGTATGTGTTAGTACAGAGCCCATGTGTTGGTACAGAGCCCATGTGTTGGTACAGAGCCCATGTGTTGGTACAGAGCCCATGTGTTGGTACAGAGCCCATGTGTTGGTACAGAGCCCATATGTTGGTACAGAGCCCATGTGTTGGTACAGAGCCCATGTGTTGGTACAGAGCCCATGTGTTGGTACAGAGCCTACTGTATGTGTTAGTACAGAGCCCATGTGTTGGTACAGAGCCCATGTGTTGGTACAGAGCCTACTGTATGTGTTAGTACAGAGCCCATGTGTTGGTACAGAGCCCATGTGTTGGTACAGAGCCCATGTGTTGGTACAGAGCCTACTGCATGTGTTGGTACAGAGCCTACTGCATGTGTTGGTACAGAGCCTACTGCATGTGTTGGTACAGAGCCTACTGCATGTGTTGGTACAGAGCCTACTGCATGTGTTGGTACAGAGCCCATGTGTTGGTACAGAGCCCATGTGTTGGTACAGAGCCCATGTGTTGGTACAGAGCCCATGTGTTGGTACAGAGCCCATGTGTTGGTACAGAGCCCATGTGTTGGTACAGAGCCTACTGTATGTGTTGGTACAGGGCCCATGTATTGGTACAGAGCCTACTGTATGTGTTGGTACAGAGCCCATGTGTTGGTACAGAGCTTACTGTATGTGTTGGTACAGAGCCCATATGTTGGTACAGAGCCCATGTGTTGGTACAGAGCCCATGTGTTGATACAGAGCCTACTGTATGTGTTGATACAGAGCCCATGTGTTGGTACAGAGCCCATGTGTTGATACAGAGCCCATGTGTTGATACAGAGCCCATGTGTTGATACAGAGCCCATGTGTTGGTACAGAGCCCATGTGTTGGTACAGAGCCCATGTGTTGATACAGAGCCCATGTGTTGGTACAGAGCCCATATGTTGGTACAGAGCCCATATGTTGGTACAGAGCCCATGTGTTGGTACAGAGCCCATGTGTTGGTACAGAGCCCATGTGTTGGTACAGAGCCCATGTGTTGGTACAGAGCCCATATGTTGGTACAGAGCCCATGTGTTGGTACAGAGACTACTGTATGTGTTGGTACAGAGCCCATGTGTTGTTACCATAGGGTGCTGAGTGACTCCTGTATAACCCCCTGCGCTGCGTAGCCACATGGGCCTCCTTCCCTCCACACAGGAGACCTGTTTCCCAACACACCTTGGGGGGGGATGTCGAGGCGGCAGCAAAACACCTGTGAGCCTCCCTCCATGTAGGTTTACAGTAACTACATTTTACAGGGGGCTACGACTACGAGCCACCTGAACGGGCTGACAGCAAACATCTGACCTGCTCGGAGGCTGGAGCTGGACTGGGGACTGAGACTGTGGAGCTGGACTGGACTGGACTGGGGTGCTGGGCTGAACTAGGCTGGGGAGCTGGACTGTGGAGCTGGACTGGACTAGTGAGCTGGGCTGGGGAGCTGGGCTGAGGAGCTGGACTGTGGAGCTGGGGAAATGGACTGGGCTGGGGAGCTGGACTGGGGAAATGGACTGGGCGTTCGGCTGGGGAGCTGGACTGGACTGGGGTGCTGGGTTGGGGAGCTGGACTGTGGAGCTGGACTGGATTAGCGAGCTAGGCTGGGGAGATGGACTGCGGAGCTGGGCTGGATTGGGACCCTGCCGCCCCAGGGTAGCCTGAATTGCTGTTCAGACAGCAATTTGATAAATCCACAAAAGACAAATAAAACAACTGCAGAAGAGGGAATAATATTTCATTTTGGAGTCGACGAGGGCCAAGCGGTGGGGATTCCTCTGTAGTAAAGCATTCTCTGACTGACAGGTGACCCAAAATAATAGCACCAAGATACTCTGAAATCTACCAATTCACCTGAAAAATGAGATTCCATCCCGTAGGTGTGATGTACAGCTCATATTTCAGACTGAAGTCAGATTTTTGGTAATAGCTCTATTTTTTTTAAATGTTAAATGTGAATATCGGGACCGTTCCAAAGCAAACCTCCTGTAAGACCTTTAACATCCTTGGGATCATCCCTGCTATTTCCCCACTGCAGTGGAGGGAATAATATTTCACTTTGGAGTAGTCGAGGGCCGAGCGGTGGGGATTCCTCTGTGGTAAAGCATTCTTCATGAGCTAGTTCAGTAACCAACGCTGAGCCAAGACCTGATTCACATTTCAAAACAGAAGAGACGCTAAGAACACTAATACAAGGCTTTTGTACATTGCGCGAACTTGTCCTGTATGTCCAACTCGTCCATTGCCGTACTTATACACCATAATACATACATCGAATGACATACATCAACAGTTTGCACAACAGCTTTCACGGAGGAGTGCTGAGTACAGATGTATTATGTACCGCCGCCTTGATATAACGCTGCCCTTTATACATGAAAAGGAACCATCAGGTGCCATCATTCATCTGTATTATGAATCTCTCCTCACGCCATGACTACTGATGCCACTTCCAGTATGTATAGCTTGGTGTGCGAGTTGTTATGACACCTGGAGTGAAGTGGATGGCTGGGTCTGAAGCGGAGTTAGGTAGTCCATTATTCACACACTGCATAGCGCACTGAGTCTGGCTGGCTAGACCCCCAGTGTCTTCAGAGCCAGAACATTGGAAACACATTGGGGTGAGGCAGAAGGCTCCATCGGTCGGGGGCCACAGTCTAGAGATTTGTCCCAAACGGCACCCTAATCCCTATATAGTGTACTACTTTTGACCAGAGCCATATGGGCCCTGGTCATAGTAGTACACTACATAGGAAATAGGGTGCCATTTTCAGAGACACATGTTGGAGCAGAGGAGGTTGAGGCTCCACTCGAACACGTCAGAGCGGTCTGATGGAGCGCAGGAGATATTGCCGACCTCAATCGATATACATGGAAACAGTTGAGTAAATGAGGGACAGTAAATATGGTAGCAATTGAAAAGGAACATTTAGGAGATTATGGGGAAATTATTAGACCAAAGTTGAAAAGTTCACCAGAATGAATCCAAACCATGACACTGTTGATTTTATGTGCATTTTACATTTACTGTACTTTCCTCTGCATTTGTTGACAACGAAATCTGAAAATACTCTGGATACATTCAGTAACATGATAAGAATATTCCTGGAAAATATGGTGTAGGTGCAACATAAAATGAAGTGCGAGAGTTTGAGTGAGAGGACTAACTGGTTTCTCCAAGTGGTCACACACCTCTCCAAAGTGTTCACAGTTCTGAAGAAATGTAAATGCACATTTATGACTCAAACGACAGTCTTCAACTATAAGCAACTAGAGCAAGCACACTTGTAGATGTTTGAACACAACCCTGCATCCCCGCCATCACACAACTACTGCTGTTTACGCAATCCAAAAAACGGCCCAATATAAATTGCAATCTAGGTCAGGTGGGCATAATTAGAAAGCTTGTTCTATTACCAACATGACTCGCTAAAATTAAAATATATATGATATTACAGTGTTAGGCTTTCACAAGCCAACTCAGAGAAACAGATGGTCATTGTGATGTGCATAGAATGGAGTCATGAATGCATTCAGGTGCATGTTCTGCAGTGAATTTTCTTCAATAGACAAACGTAGGCTCAGTCTATTCAGAACAACCCAAGGTATGATGCCATGTTTTATGATATGGAAATGTGAAGTGTACATTTGAACAAACAGATGTTTGGCTTGTCATGGCATATTATTTATATTGTTTTCATGCTCATCAAGCCATTCAGTGACCATTCATGTCCCGCGGATGGGGGCATTGTCATCCTATGGGGGGCATAGCCATGGTAGCCAAAACAATGGCCTGCCCAGCATTTTTATACATGACCCTAATGGGATGTTAATTGCTTAACTGATAAGTGCCTAAATTGGAACGCAGTGGCTGTACAATAACATGCTTATGGGAGATTCTGGAGCAGCACCCGAGACAGTGTTTTTCACAACCAAATCAACAAAACACCAAATGATGGAATTTCTTGTGGAAGAATGGTGTCGCATCCTTACAATAGAGTTCCAGACACTTATAGAATCTATGTCAAGGTGCATTACACACACACACACACACACACACACACACACACACACACACACACACACACACACACACACACACACACACACACACACACACACACACACACACACACACACACACACACACACACACACACACACACACACTTCTCAATCAGACATACAGCCCTGGAAATCTAATTGGTGAAAAATACCTATTGGTGAAAATAAAGTTCTGAACCGGTTTGAACCTCCCAAAAAGTAACGGTTTATATCGTTCCTTTCTGTTGAAATACATTTTTTTACATTTAGCTTGACATGAAATGACTTCACCTATCAGTGCAGACAGAGCAGCTTGCTATGCAGCGGGCAAGATCCAGCTGTTTACATGCAGTGGACAGACGTGTAGGGTGAGATGTGTCAGAAACTTTGCGTGTAGGGAGAAAACGTTAGAGGTTGGAGGAGGAGGCTTTGCTTGAAGGGCTTATCATCACACGCATTATCTGAATTAGGCCACAGAATTATACCTATGGAGGAGCGTCTTCTATGAAGGAACTTTGAATGTCTTTGAACTTCAGAGAATTGGCATAACATGACTGCATTTTATGACTGGAAAAAAATGTCTGGAATGTAAAAGAACGTTATTAACCGGTTCCCATGCTTTAAAAATAACGGTTCTGTTCAGGAACTGTATAGAATACTTTCATTCCCAGTTCTGATTCTGTTCCTGGACAAATGTATTTATTTCCCAGTTACCGGTTCTGTTCCCTGAACCGGTTCCAACCTCCGGTGCCAGTGACTGTTTACAATATGTAGGTGTGCATTTAACCTAATGGATAGGATAGTTCTGCAAAACGCTGTTGTTGGTTTGAATGCCTGTATACTGTACTGCCTCTGCAAACAGTCAGACACGTGCGCTTTAGATGATGATACAGCTGTAATTCAATACCATAGAGCCCATTGAACACAGCAAATCTGTGCTGTTTACAACGTGCAATACCATGAACATGTGTAGGGAAGGGATGACACATAAATGAGAAGTTTATTTAAATAATGAACTATGGTATATTAAATGAGTATTGCAGATAGATGTGTTCAATGGCCACAGCTGAACTGACCGGAGAAAAGTAGCACCACAAAAGGCTAAACAGAAAGTAAACAGTGTCACTTGGAGAACCACTTCCTTGTGAACGGTTGTGTGAAAGGATACAAACAAAAGCAGTGTTTTTATAATGATCAACAAAGACATCTAGAATGTTTTTAATATGGAAAAGTTGTGTTTGATTGAGTGTGTTTAAGAGTGTTGGTGACTAAGTGGCAGCTGGATTCACAGTCGACTAATATAGAGGACTTTGAAAACAAGTAAATTCACATGAAAAGGCTCAAAGGGAATGGCATACATTAAGGAACTGAGTGAAATCCATCCAAGAGTTGAAAAGCTTGTTTTTAATGATAAATATTACAGCTTGCTCTCATTCTTTGGTGGAATTTTCATTCGATATTACAGTTGATAAGAAACAAATACGATATGCCACTTTTCTCCAAAATTTGTGCCAGTCTGCACCACAGGTGGTAGGTATTGCTCAACCTGCTCTTATTTCCTCCATAAACTCAAGTGGAATGTTCTGGGTTCTTGGCTCCAGTGGACCAATGACAGTGTGGAGGGAGGTAGACCTGGGTTCACTTACTCTGAAATCTTTAAAATACTTTTGAGTGCTTGCTTTAGCCTGCCTGGAGTGACTGGTAGGTGGGCTGGGCACTTTTGGGACTTTTCTATTGGTTCCAATGCAACAGGTAAGCTCAACCAAGCACAGCAAAGCCATTTCAAAATAATTTTGAATACTATTTAAACCCAGGTTAGGAGGGAAAACTCAACGATAGCCTGTGGAGTCTGTTGGAATCTGTGTTTGTGTCCTTGTTCGTCCCTGTGCTCAGAGACTCAGACAGACCACACGCCCTCCTCTCTCCGCTCCGACCAGAACAACGGGACTCTGTTTTCTGCCGAGGGATGGGAATTCACTCAGGCGACGTTGGCATCGCTGTACACCACGGATGCCAAGGTCAGTGTCTGAACAGCAGGAGCAACACCAAACCCCCCACACACACACACACACACACACACACACACACACACACAAATTACCGTGACAATCCCCCCCATCTTTCTCATATGATACATCCTACTGTCTGGAAGAACCACCATGCCTGGTAAAACTGCAGGAATCACAGTGACATCACTTTCTCCATCTGAAGCCCAAGACAACAAGGCAAGGCAACATGTCTTGGCAGTCCCTTAGAAATAACACTTTCACTCATGGCTTTAGGTAGTATGCAAGAAAGACTATCACCTCCCTCCCAACGCAATGTGTGTGTGTGTGTGTGTGTGTGTGTGTGTGTGTGTGTGTGTGTGTGTGTGTGTGTGTGTGTGTGTGTGTGTGTGTGTGTGTGTGTGTGTGTGTGTGTGTGTGTGTGTGTGTGTGTATTCCCTCCATGCAAATCATGAGCACACATGCACAGTCAGTGAGTAAGCCACTCTACTCTCATCCTCATTATAAAACAGGCTCTGCTCTCATCCTCATTATAAAACAGGCTCTGCTCTCATCCTCATTATAAAACAGGCTCTGCTCTCATCCTCATTATAAAAACAGGCTCTGCTCTCATCCTCATTATAAAAACAGGCTCTGCTCTCATCCTCATTATAAAAACAGGCTCTGCTCTCATCCTCACTATAAAAACAGGCTCCTCTCTCATTATTATAAAAACAGGCTCCTCTCTCATCCTCATTATAAAAACAGGCTCTGCTCCCCTCCTCATTATTATAAAAACAGGCTCCTCTCTCATCCTCATTATCAAACAGGCTCTGCTCCCATCCTCATTATAAAACAGGCTCTGCTGTTATCCTCATTTTAAACAAAGGCTTTTGTTCGTTGATGCCGTTCCCTTAAAACGTCTTTGGGATAGGGGGCAGCATTTTCACTTTTGGATGAAAAGCGTGCCCAGAGTGAACTGCCTCCTATTCAGTCCCAGATGCTAATATATGCATATTATTATTAGTATTGGATAGAAAACACTATGAAGTTTCTAAAACTGTTTGAATGATGCCTGTGAGTATAACAGAACTCGGGGCGGCAGGGTAGCCTAGTGGTTAGAGCGTTGGACTAGTAACTGGAAGGTTGCAAGTTCAAACCCCCGAGCTCACAAGGTACAAATATGTCGTTCTGCCCCTGAACAGGCAGTTAACCCACTGTTCCTAGGCCGTCATTGAAAATAAGAATTTGTTCTTAACTGACTTGCCTAGTTAAATAAAGGTAAAATAAAAATAAAATAAATAAATATGGCAGGCAAAAACCTGAGAAAAAATCCAAACAGAAAGTGGGAAGTCTGAGGTTTGTAGTTTTTTAAAACTCAGCCCCTATCGAATTCAGTGGGATATGGGTTATTTTGCACTTCCTAAGGCTTCCACTAGATGTCAACCGTCTTTAGAACGTTGTTTCAGGCTGCTCCTGTGAAGGGGGGTCGGATGGGAGGTGTTTGACTAAGGGGTCTGCCAGCAGCTTCGTTCTCAGTCACGCGAGGTGAGAGGTATCTCTTGTTCCATTGCTTTTCTACAGACAATGGAAATCTCCGGTTGGAACATTATTGAACATTTATGATAAAAACATCCTAAAGATTGATTCTATACTTAGTTTGACAAGTTTGTTCGACCTGTAATATAACTTTTTGAACTTTTCGTCCGACTGGAGCTGAACCCGCTTTTGGATTTGTTAGGGCGTTAGGTAAACAAAAGAAGCTATTTGGACATAAATAGACATAAATGGACAGTATCGAACAAAACAAACATTGTGGAACTGCGATTCCTGGGAGTGCATTCTGATGAAGATCATCAAAGGTAAGTGAATATTTATAATGCTATTTATGACTAATGTTGACTGCGCAACGTGGCGGATATTTTGGCTGGTTTGGGCTCTGAGTGCCGTTCTCAGATTGTTTTTTTAAATCTGACACAGCGGTTGCATTAAGGAGAAGTGTATCTAAAGTTCCGTGCATAGCGCTTGAATTTTCATCAACATTTATAATTAGTATTTCTGTGAATTCATGTGGCTCTCTGCAATATCACTGCATGTTTTGGAACTTCTGAACATAACACGCCAATGTAAAATAAGATTTTTGGATATAAATATGAACTTTACCGAACAAAAGATACATGTAGTGTGTAACATGAAGTCCTATGAGTGTCATCTGATGAAGATCATCAAAGGTTAGTGATTAATTTTATCTCTATTTGTGCTTTTTGTGACTCCTCTCTTTGGCTGGAAAATGGTTGAGTTTTTCTGTGAGTTGGTGGTGACCTAACATAATAGTTTGTGGAGCTTTCGCTGTAAAGCATTTTTGAAATCAGACACTGTGGCTGGATTAATGAGAATTTTATCTTTAAAATGGTGCCTAATACTTCTATGTTTGAGAAATTTGATTTAAGTGATTTCTGTTGATTTGTATTTGGCGCCCTGCAATTTCATTGGCTGTTGGTGCTAGCGGAACCCCAGTCCTAGACAGGTTAAGCCTCCACTCTCTCAATAACTAACCCCAGTGGCAGATGAAACTCTACCCAGCCCAGGCTTGACTCTCTGGGGTTATTTACTTCCCACATCCACCGGTCTGGGGAGACTGCCTTCCCCTCTGTGTAGTAATGGGAGTCAATGCCTTTCATTTAAAAATAATCCGCAGGGGTCTCACCCCTCCTCCTTTCCCCCAATTTGAGTAATAATAAAATGACCTTGGCTGCAACACGGCACTGTAGACACTAGACAGAGCATCCCTCCCCAGCATCTGTACCGAATGGAGTTATGACTGACTGATAGGGACAGACGCCTAGGAAACCCACAACACATTGAGCTGCTAGCAGAGGAAGACATCGTCCAGTTAACAATCCATCTAGCCATCGCCTGCACTCTCTACCTAGTCCCTCGTACCTGGATGTGTAGCATATCAGAGATACTAGCATTTCCTTTGAACCTTAAACTGTTGCAGATGTACGTCTAAGAGGAAATGCTTTGGCCCCCATTGCTGTACAGTGTCTTAGGTTTCCCGAAAAGGCGATTTAAATCCCATGTATTATTAAGAGTAATGATTTGTTACTTCTACAGCATTATCTGATGAACATTGGTGTAAAGGCAGTGCTCAAAGTGAATAGCATCCATCGTTAAAAAGAAACGAGAGCTCTTCATCGGCCTTGATCAATTAGGCATATTATATGATGTTTTGTGGGCCGTAGATTTTCTCTCCTCTTATTGAAAGATGTGTTTGAGAGGTGGCAAAAGCCATGTGTGTCTCACAGACAAACAAGGAAAGAAAGAGAGGGGGGAGAATGAGAGAGAGGACGAGAGAGAGGGGGAGAGAAACGAGAGAGAGGGGCGAGAACAAGAGAGAGGGGGAGAACGAGAGAGAGAGGGGGAGAACGAGAGAGAGAGGGGGAGAACGAGAGAGAGAGGGGGAGAACGAGAGAGAGAGGGGGAGAACGAGAGAGAGAGGGGGAGAACGAGAGAGAGAGGGGGGAGAACGAGAGAGAGGGGGAGAACGAGAGAGAGAGGGGGAGAACGAGAGAGAGAGGGGGAGAACGAGAGAGAGAGGGGGGAGAACGAGAGAGAGGAGAATGAAAGAGGGAAAGAGAGAGGGTAAGAGATAGAGGGAAGAGGAATCCAGACACCATTGTGTGGCGCTCCCATCCCAACAGGCTGGCAGAGAGCATTCTGCGAGAAAGGTCACCTCGCCGCGCCAGGAAAGGTCAAACAAAGGGGCTGTGTCTGGTGGAACTGGCCTCCTTTTGTCACTGTCTCCACCACCACCTGTGTCACATCTACCTTGCCATTGTAGCACCCAGTACTGTCTAGACTGCTGCGTGTGTGGCGTATACATTTACAGACTTACGTATACTAAACGGTACAATATCCATTCATGCATTTGTCTCGTCATCATGTCTCAGAGAATTACAGTGCCTTCAGAAAGAATTCATACTAAAGGTTGACCGATTAAGCGGAATGGCCGATTAATTAGGGCCGATTTCAAGTTTTCATAACAATTGGAAATCGGTATTTTTGGACACCAGTTTGGCAGATTTTTTGTTTTTACACCTTTATTGTATCTTTATTTAACTGGGCAAGTCAGTTAGGAACACATTCTTATTTTCAATGACGGCCTAGGAATGGTGGGTTAACTGCATCGTTCAGGGGCAGAACGACAGATTTTCACCTTGTCAGCTCGGGGGACTCAATCTTGCAACCTTACAGTTAACTAGTCCAACGCCCTAACCACCTGCCTCTCATTGCACTCCACAAGGAGACTGACTGTTACGCGAATGCAGTAAGCCAAGGTAAGTTGCTAGCTAGAATTAAACTTACCTTATAAAAAACAACCAATCATTATCACTAGTTAACTACACATGGTTGATGATATTACTAGTTTATCTAGCGTGTCCTGCGTTGTATATAATCGATGCGGTGCATTTCGTTGCTCCAATGTGTACCTAAACCATAAACATCAATGTCTTTCTTAAAATCAATACACAGAAGTATATCTTTTTAAACCTGCATATTTTGCTCAAATAAATCCAGGTTAGCAGGCAGTATTAACCAGGTGAAATTGTGTCACTTCTCTTGCGTTCATTGCACGCAGAGTCAGTGTATATGCAACAGTTTGGGCCACCTAATTTGCCAGAATTTTACGTAATTATGATATAACATTGACGGTTGTGCAATGTAACAGGAATATTTAGACTTATGGTTCCGTATTTCACTGAAAGGATAAACGTCTTGTTTTCGAGATGATAGTTTCCGGATTCGACCATATTAATGACCCAAGGCTCGTACTTCTGTGTGTTACTATGTTATAACGAAGTCTATGATTTGATAGAGCAGTCTGACTGAGCGATGGTAGACAGCAGCAGGCTCGTAAGCATTCATTCAAACATCATCTTCATATGCGTTTTGCCAGCAGCTCTTCGTTGTGCGTCAAGCATTGCAATGTTTATGACTTCGAGCCTATCAACTCCCAAGATTAGGCTCGTGTAACAGATGTGAAATGGCTAGCTAGTTAGCGGGGTGCGTGCTAATAGCGTTTCAAACGTCACGCGCTCTGAGACTAGAGTGGTTGTTCCCCTTGCTCTGCAAGGGCCGCAGCTTTTGTGGAGCGATGGGTAACGCTGCTTCGAAGGTGGCTGTTGTCGTTGTGTTCCTGGTTCGAGCCCAGGTAGGAACGAGGATAGGGCGGGAAGCTATACTGTTACACTGGCAATACGATAGTGCCTATAAGAACAGCCAATAGTCAAAGGTCTATGAAATACAAATGGTATAGAGAGAAATAGTCCTATAATTCATATAATAACTACAACCTAAAACTTCTTACCTGGGAATATTGAAGACTCATGTTAAAAGGGACCACCAGCTTTCATATGTTCTCATGTTCTGAGCAAGGAACTTAAAACGTTAGCTTTCTTACATGGCACATATTGCACTTTTATTTTCTTCTCCAACACTGTTTTTGCATTATTTAAACCAAATTGAACACATTTCATTATTTATTTTATTGATGTATTGATGTATTGATGTATTATATTATATATATATAATTCATTCAGTATTGTTGTAAATGTCATTATTAAATCGGTATCAGCAAATTTTTGGGCCTCCAATAATCGGTATCGGCGTTGAAAAATCATAATCGGTCAACCTCTAACTCATACCCCTTGACTTATTCCACATTTTGTTGTGTTACATGCCTGAATTAAAAATGGATGAAATAAAATAAATTGCACAACCATCAACACACAATACCCCATAATGATGAAGTCGAAACATGTTTAGACATTGTTGAAAATGTATTGAAAATGAAAAACTTAAATATAATTCACACAAGTGTTCACACCCCCATGCTATGACACTCCAAATTTAGCTCCGGTGCATCCAATTTCCTTTGATTATCAAATCAAATCTTATTTGTCACATGCTTTGTAAAAAACTTACTTACGGGCCCTTCCCAACAAAGCAGAGAGAGGAAAAAAGTAAAACAATATTAAAAAATCATGAAGTGGAACGACATTTATTGGATATTTCAAACTTTTTTTAACAAATCAAAAACTGAAAAATTGGGCGTGCAAAATTATTCAGCCCCTTTACTTTCAGTGCAGCAAACTCTCTCCAGAAGTTCAGTGAGGATCTCTGAATGATCCAATGTTGACCTAAATGACTATTGATGATAAATACAATTCACCTGTGTGTAATCAAGTCTCCGTATAAATGCACCTGCACTGTGATAGTCTCAGAGGTCCGTTAAAAGCGCAGAGAGCATCATGAAGAACAAGGAACACACCAGGCAAGTCCGAGATACTGTTGTGAAGAAGTTTAAAGCCGGATTTGGATACAAAAAGATTTCC
>NW_025745132.1:127500-132500 GCF_021184085.1 Oncorhynchus gorbuscha
GTGTGTGTGTGTGTGTGTGTGTGTGTGTGTGTGTGTGTGTACTGTGTGTGTGTGTGTGTGTACTGTGTGTGTGTGTGTGTGTGTGTGTGTGTGTGTGTGTGTGTGTACTGTGTGTGTGTGTGTGTGTGTGTGTGTGTGTGTGTGTGTGTGTGTGTGTGTGTGTGTGTGTGTGTGTGTGTGTGTGTGTGTGTGTGTGTGTGTGTGTACTGTGTGTGTGTGTGTGTGTGTGTGTGTGTGTGTGTGTGTGTGTGTGTGTGTGTGTGTGTGTGTGTGTGTGTGTGTGTGTGTGTGTGTGTGTGTGTGTGTGTGTGTGTGTGTGTGTGTGTGTGTGTGTGTACTGTGTGTGTGTGTGTGTGTGTTGTGTGTGTGTGTGTGTGTGTGTGTGTGTGTGTGTGTGTGTGTGTGTGTGTGTGTGTGTGTGTGTGTGTGTGTGTGTACTGTGTGTGTGTGTGTGTGTGTGTGTGTGTGTGTGTGTACTGTGTGTACTGTGTGTGTGTGTGTGTGTGTGTGTGTGTGTGTGTGTGTGTGTACTGTGTGTGTGTGTGTGTGTGTGTGTACTGTGTGTGTGTGTGTGTGTGTGTGTGTGTGTTGTGTGTGTGTGTGTGTGTGTGTACTGTGTGTGTGTGTGTGTGTGTGTGTGTGTGTGTGTGTGTACTGTGTGTGTGTGTGTGTGTGTGTGTGTGTGTGTGTACTGTTGTGTGTGTGTGTGTGTGTACTGTTGTGTGTGTGTGTGTGTGTGTGTGTGTGTGTGTGTGTGTACTGTGTGTGTGTGTGTGTGTGTGTGTGTGTGTACTGTTGTGTGTACTGTGTGTGTGTGTGTGTGTGTACTGTGTGTGTGTGTGTGTGTGTGTGTACTGTGTGTGTGTGTGTGTGTGTGTGTGTGTGTGTGTGTGTGTGTGTGTGTGTGTGTGTGTGTGTGTGTGTGTGTGTACTGTTGTGTGTGTGTGTGTGTGTGTGTGTGTGTGTGTGTGTGTGTGTGTGTGTGTGTGTACTGTGTGTGTGTGTGTGTGTGTACTGTGTGTGTGTGTGTACTGTTGTGTGTGTGTGTGTGTGTTGTGTGTGTGTGTGTGTGTGTGTGTTGTGTGTGTGTGTACTGTGTGTGTGTGTACTGTGTGTGTGTGTGTACTGTTGTGTGTGTGTGTGTGTGTGTGTACTGTGTGTGTGTGTGTGTGTGTGTGTGTGTACTGTGTGTGTGTGTGTGTGTGTGTGTGTGTGTGTGTGTGTACTGTTGTGTGTGTGTGTGTGTGTGTGTGTGTGTGTGTGTGTGTGTGTGTGTACTGTTGTGTGTGTGTGTGTGTGTGTGTACTGTGTGTGTGTGTGTGTGTGTACTGTGTGTGTGTGTGTGTGTGTGTGTGTGTGTGTGTGTGTGTGTGTGTGTGTGTGTGTGTGTGTACTGTTGTGTGTGTGTGTGTGTGTGTGTGTGTGTTGTGTGTGTGTGTGTGTGTGTGTGTGTACTGTGTGTGTGTGTGTGTGTGTGTACTGTTGTGTGTGTGTGTGTGTACTGTTGTGTGTGTGTGTGTACTGTTGTGTGTGTGTGTGTGTGTGTACTGTTGTGTGTGTGTGTGTGTGTGTGTGTGTGTGTGTGTGTGTGTGTGTGTGTACTGTGTGTGTGTGTGTGTGTGTGTACTGTGTGTGTGTGTGTGTGTGTGTGTGTGTGTGTGTGTGTGTGTGTGTGTGTGTGTGTGTGTACTGTGTGTGTGTGTGTGTGTGTGTGTGTGTGTGTGTGTGTGTGTGTGTGTGTGTACTGTTGTGTGTGTGTACTGTGTGTGTGTGTGTGTGTGTGTGTGTGTACTGTGTGTGTGTGTACTGTTGTGTGTGTGTGTGTGTGTGTGTGTGTGTGTGTGTGTGTGTACTGTGTGTGTGTGTGTACTGTTGTGTGTGTGTGTGTGTGTACTGTTGTGTGTGTGTGTGTGTGTGTGTGTACTGTGTGTGTGTGTGTGTGTGTGTACTGTGTGTGTGTGTGTGTGTGTACTGTACTGTGTGTGTGTGTGTGTGTGTGTGTGTGTGTGTGTGTGTACTGTTGTGTGTACTGTGTGTGTGTACTGTGTGTGTGTGTGTGTGTACTGTGTGTGTGTGTGTGTGTGTGTGTGTGTGTGTGTGTGTGTGTGTGTGTGTGTGTACTGTGTGTGTGTGTGTGTGTGTGTGTGTGTGTGTGTGTGTGTGTGTGTGTGTGTGTGTGTACTGTGTGTGTGTGTGTGTGTGTGTACTGTGTGTGTGTGTGTGTGTGTGTGTTGTGTGTGTGTGTGTGTGTACTGTGTGTGTGTGTGTGTGTACTGTTGTGTGTGTGTGTGTGTGTGTGTGTGTGTGTGTGTGTGTGTGTACTGTGTGTGTGTACTGTGTGTGTGTGTGTGTGTGTGTGTGTGTGTGTACTGTGTGTGTGTGTTGTGTGTGTGTGTGTGTGTACTGTGTGTGTGTGTGTGTGTGTGTGTGTGTGTGTGTGTACTGTGTGTGTGTGTGTGTGTGTGTACTGTTGTGTGTGTGTGTGTGTGTACTGTGTGTGTGTGTGTGTGTGTGTGTGTGTGTGTGTGTGTGTGTGTGTGTGTGTGTGTGTGTGTGTGTGTGTGTGTGTACTGTGTGTGTGTGTGTGTGTTGTGTGTGTGTGTGTGTGTGTACTGTGTGTGTGTGTGTGTGTGTGTGTGTGTGTGTGTGTGTGTGTGTGTACTGTTGTGTGTGTGTGTGTGTGTGTGTGTGTGTACTGTGTGTGTGTGTGTGTGTGTGTGTGTGTGTGTGTGTGTGTGTGTGTGTGTGTGTGTGTGTGTGTGTACTGTGTGTGTGTGTGTGTGTGTACTGTGTGTGTGTACTGTTGTGTACTGTGTGTGTGTGTGTACTGTGTGTGTGTGTGTGTGTGTGTGTGTGTACTGTGTGTGTGTGTGTGTGTGTGTGTGTGTGTGTGTGTGTGTGTGTGTGTGTGTGTGTGTGTGTGTGTGTGTGTGTACTGTGTGTGTGTGTGTGTGTGTGTACTGTTGTGTGTGTGTGTGTGTGTGTGTGTGTGTGTGTGTGTGTGTGTGTGTACTGTGTGTGTGTGTGTGTGTGTGTGTGTACTGTTGTGTGTGTGTGTGTACTGTTGTGTGTGTGTGTGTGTGTGTGTACTGTGTGTGTGTGTGTGTGTGTGTGTGTGTTGTGTGTGTGTGTGTACTGTGTGTGTGTGTACTGTGTGTGTGTGTGTGTGTGTGTACTGTGTGTGTGTGTGTGTGTGTGTGTGTGTGTGTGTGTGTGTGTGTGTGTGTGTGTGTGTGTGTGTACTGTTGTGTGTGTGTGTGTGTGTGTGTGTACTGTGTGTGTGTGTGTGTGTGTGTGTGTGTGTGTGTGTGTGTGTGTGTGTGTGTGTGTGTGTGTGTACTGTGTGTGTGTTGTGTGTGTGTGTGTGTGTGTGTGTGTGTGTGTGTGTGTGTGTGTGTGTGTGTGTGTGTGTGTGTGTGTGTGTGTGTGTGTGTGTGTGTGTGTGTGTGTGTGTGTGTGTGTTGTGTGTGTGTGTGTGTGTGTGTACTGTTGTGTGTGTGTGTGTGTGTGTGTACTGTGTGTGTGTGTGTGTGTGTGTACTGTTGTGTGTGTGTGTGTGTGTGTGTGTGTGTGTACTGTGTGTGTGTACTGTGTGTGTGTGTGTGTGTGTGTACTGTTGTGTGTACTGTTGTGTGTGTGTGTGTGTACTGTGTGTGTGTGTGTGTGTGTGTGTGTACTGTGTGTGTGTGTGTGTGTGTACTGTGTGTGTGTGTGTGTGTGTGTGTGTGTGTGTGTGTGTGTGTGTGTACTGTGTGTGTGTGTGTGTACTGTTGTGTGTGTGTGTGTACTGTTGTGTGTGTGTGTACTGTTGTGTGTGTGTGTGTGTGTGTGTACTGTTGTGTGTGTGTGTGTGTACTGTTGTGTGTGTGTGTGTGTGTGTGTGTGTGTGTGTGTACTGTTGTGTGTGTGTGTGTGTACTGTGTGTGTGTGTACTGTTGTGTGTGTGTGTGTGTGTGTGTGTGTGTGTGTGTGTACTGTGTGTGTGTGTGTGTGTGTGTGTACTGTGTGTGTGTGTGTGTACTGTTGTGTGTGTGTGTGTGTACTGTTGTGTGTGTGTGTGTGTACTGTTGTGTGTGTGTGTGTGTGTGTGTGTGTGTGTGTACTGTTGTGTGTGTGTGTGTGTGTGTGTGTGTGTGTGTGTGTGTTGTGTGTGTGTGTGTGTGTGTGTGTGTGTGTGTGTGTGTGTACTGTTGTGTGTGTGTGTGTGTGTGTGTGTGTGTGTGTGTGTACTGTGTGTGTGTGTGTGTGTACTGTTGTGTGTGTGTGTGTGTACTGTGTGTGTGTGTGTGTACTGTGTGTGTGTGTGTGTGTACTGTTGTGTGTGTGTGTACTGTGTGTGTGTGTGTGTGTGTGTACTGTGTGTGTGTGTGTGTGTACTGTGTGTGTGTGTGTGTGTGTACTGTTGTGTGTGTGTGTGTGTGTGTACTGTGTGTGTGTGTGTGTGTGTACTGTTGTGTGTGTGTGTGTGTGTGTGTGTGTACTGTTGTGTGTGTGTGTGTGTGTGTGTACTGTTGTGTGTGTGTGTGTGTGTGTGTGTGTGTGTGTGTGTACTGTGTGTGTGTGTGTGTGTGTGTGTGTGTGTGTGTGTGTGTGTGTGTGTGTGTACTGTGTGTGTGTGTGTGTGTGTGTGTGTGTGTGTGTGTGTGTGCTGTGTGTGTGTGTGTGTGTGTGTGTGTGTGTGTGTGTGTGTGTGTGTGTGTGTGTGTGTGTGTGTGTGTGTGTGTGTGTTGTGTGTGTGTGTGTGTGTGTGTGTGTGTGTGTGTGTGTGTGTGTGTGTGTGTGTGTGTGTGTGTGTGTGTGTGTGTGTGTGTGTGTGTGTGTGTGTGTGTGTGTGTGTGTGTGTGTGTGTACTGTGTGTGTGTGTGTGTGTGTACTGTTGTGTGTGTGTGTGTGTACTGTGTGTGTGTGTGTGTGTGTGTGTGTACTGTGTGTGTGTGTGTGTGTGTGTGTGTGTGTGTGTGTGTACTGTGTGTGTGTGTGTGTACTGTGTGTGTGTGTGT